>NC_057801.1:808614611-808623986 GCF_018294505.1 Triticum aestivum
TCATATGGATTCTTTTTTCCCTGGTGGCCCTCCCTCTTTCTATTAAACCCTAGAACACGAAGGAGGTCAAAATTTCTTATCTTTTTTTTTCTAATTTTGCAGGTCAGTTGGAGTTGTGAGCAGCTGTATGCAGAAATCCAAGGAGGAGAAGGTGGACAAAAATATTTTTTTAGGTTGGTGGAGGCTTCTTTGCCTTTCTTCTACTGCATAATATGATTTGCGCACTCGTGCATATTCGACAAAAATATATATTTATTTTAGGCTGAGTCAGTTGTAGTTACACTCAAGCTTTATTTAGGCGGCTAACATGCATGTAACCTCATGCGATGATTTCTATATATACTAGTTGGATACCCGTTTGTTGCCATGGAGCAGAACAACTTTAAAGGCAATAATCTATTGGTTATTCTGCAATAAGTGTACGTATATATTCGAGCCTAGAATTCAGAATTATGATTGGCAGTTCCGAATACAAGCATTTGGATGGTCAAAGAATTGAGTTTCGGAACGTCTCTGGATTTCTATGCGCTACTTAACATAGCTAGTGTGACTCTGAGTTGAGACCCTCCCTAGTCGGAGGAAACAGCGTGCC
Source organism: Triticum aestivum (assembly GCF_018294505.1). Classification (NCBI taxonomy): domain Eukaryota; kingdom Viridiplantae; phylum Streptophyta; class Magnoliopsida; order Poales; family Poaceae; genus Triticum; species Triticum aestivum. The sequence goes on from NC_057801.1 coordinate 808,615,204, forward strand.
CCTACCTCCTCACACAAGCCAACGACACCTTCCTCATTCTTTCTCCACACTAACCTATGTATTTCTCCGAATTTGTATATTAACGCACGCATGAGCATTGACAACTTCAGACAGCAAAAGTAGAGAGAATCACGTGTCATAACTCATAACATACAGAGAGCCCTCGTTTTCTACCTCCTAAGAAAAATCAGAAAAGGGAGAAATTTCACCCTTCTATTTTTTTTTCAAATAACAGAGAAATGTCACCCTGCCCTCTGCACCTCGAATCGCTGCCATTGTCGTTCTCCAGCCCCCTTATGTTCGACGACGCGAGCTCGCCCAACCATTGCTCATCCTTGTAGTTGCATCTCCTCTGCCCTCTGCATCTCGAACCTTTGCCATTGCCGTTCTCCAGCCCTCTTATGCTTGACGCCAGAAGCTCCCCCAACCATTGCTCTACTACACCCTTGTAGTTGCGCCAACCTTACCATATCAACCCACAACTGTGGCAATGCTGCCGAATGGAGGAATGTAGTAGGGCGAGGACCACACATTGGTCTACGGCGTAACCTTGGCATCCCTAAAATGATGATGCGCTGGCCTATATAGGAGCACGGTTCTTCTTGAGCTTCTAGTAGTGTTGCTGCCTATTAGAGCAGTCCGGCTTCAGGTGGAAGCCGTTGGAGGAACCACTGGGTCCCTCACCACTCTTTGTCCAATGTGTTGATCTGTGACCGCTCTCCTTGGTCTGGCTGTGAGAGTAGCAAAGGTGAAATATGTTAGGTTGATACTGTTTGTAGTTAAATGGGAAAAAGACAGGTCAGCAAGTGACAAACAGTTATTTGATACCTATTGGGAATCCTTCGATGAACTTGGGTAGAATTGGGAGGACCATCTGTTGGAGGAATCGGGGTAGAGTGAACTGTTGTAGTCCTGTAAGCAGATGATCAAGGTCAATAGCAATTTCTGAAATGGGATAAGTATATTTTTCGTCCCTCAACTATATCCAAAGTATAGAAATGGTCTCTCAACTTCAAAACCAGTAAAACGTAGTCCATCAACTTCTCAAACCGGATAATTTTAGTCCCTGATACCGCTTTAGGTGATTTTACTGATGACATGGCATTGTTTTGACTGTTTCGGATGGTTTCGTTGATGAAGTGGAGGCTGCCGGTCACAGAACCTTTCTTCGTTCCTTGAGAAGTTGAGGGTAGTAAACTTTCTTCGTTCAAACTCAAACTCTATTTTTGAAATTGGTTGGCATGATGGTTCTCTCTCCACTTCCACGAGACTTATAAAATAGGGATTAGCCAACGCTAACACTGGTTAGATAGCATATAAGCCATGAATATTTTGTGAAATAAAAACTAATGACAGTAAATTCGACGGACGCTTGGAATCTGATGGTTTCAATCAGACACGTACCACCCACAAGCCGGCTCGGCCCCGTGGCCTTGAGCACCATCGTCAACATGTATGTGTGTGTGCACCGTTGTCCCTGCTCTGATGGCTACCCGTCGCTGCCGCGCAGAGGCCACACACTCAACCGTGCCTGCCTTGCTCATCGTATTTTGCTCGATGCCGTCGTCGACCTCCACCCCACCTCCCTATCTACCCATCCCGATTGCCACAACGGAACTGCACCAGTTTGCGTCGACAGTCACCCGCGGGCATCCTTGTCAGCACCGGCAGTTACTACTCTTAAGCTGATGAGGCTACTGTCCAAAAGATGTGGCACTTAGATGGCCCAGATCTCACGAGAGGAAATGGAGGGAGATCAGAGGCCGACCGTCACTACAGCACTTATTCACCGTTTACTTTTGCGTCTCTGTTAAAGCCTCCGAGCTACAGTGAATCCTCGTAATGAACTCTTTATAGGCTGTTTCGGCTTGGAAAGAAATTAAGCATGAAGAGATGCAATCTAGAGAAAAGTAGCTAGCGTATCTTTTCTTCCCTGGTTTTTCCCTTCCACCAACGAGCTGGACGAACCGTAGCCGAATCCATCCCAAATCCACCTCAAAACTACGGCTGGGGCGTGACAAAGATATCAAAGCGACCAGTCCTTCCTTGGACGGCACGGCGGCGAGCAGAATTTGGGCAGAGAGGAAGGTTTAGCTTGCTTGTTAAATCCCTTTCCTCCCTCCCATGTTCAGGCGGTGGTGGTTTGAGTGGCATTCTGACCTGATCCGGCGGCGTGAGACGGTAGACAAATTCGGACACGGAACAAGCAGCTGGAACAGGTTGTTGACGAACATCTCGTCCACAGTAAAATCCCTGGTTCTATCTTGTTCCGTGTGTCATCGGTGTCGAGTTATAGGACGGCGGCAGGATCTCCGTTTCAATTCGGTTGCTGGGCTTGTCTTAGTGTAAAATTCTTCTTCGAAATTGATGAGATCACGATGGTGGGGACGACGAGCAGGCAGCAACTGTCTAACTTTGATGCCCAAGCGGCAGTCGAATGCTTGGAAACTTAATTGGCTGAAGTACGTGAGGATATTTCAGCACTGAAAATTTCTTCAGTGGTCATCCGTGAAATCAAGAACATGGTGACCGTCCAAGCACTCAGATGCGATGATACAGAAGTACTTTGCGGCACAGGAACTATCCTCAGCCACTATCACAAATAACTCGGAAGGTATATCATCTCAAGAGAAAGCACGACAACCCTCTGTGAGGAATTCAGTTCAGATACTGTACATGAGCCGGGAACAGCAGTTACTGGGGTTGTTTTTCAGACACCAGTGAAATCGGGTCCCATTCAGATGCAACAAATGCCACCATTTACTTCTGTCTACTCTGACAGTGCTCATTGTGTGACATCGAGAGTGAATACATTCACAACACTTCCACATTCTGTGATCCCAATGGCCTGCATGTCCTCAGCATTTCCAGATTCAGATTCCACCAATACTACACATCCACCTCCTATCACTGTGAAACAACACCAATTTCAACCACACCCCGTCTGGCCAGCCCATACCTTTCAAATGGGAGTACACAGTTCAGGCCCCCCACTTCCACAATACAATCCTGTTACTGGCCAATATTTACCGACACCAACTCCAGTGCAAGGATTTACACCTCAAAAGGGTTAAAGTGACAAACCATGAGTATGACAGACATGAAAGGATACAGCAGTTGGAAGGCAGCTCGTGATAAGTGTTTGGTTACACCTCATATTATGACCAAACCTGTCATCGGATACATTATACAGGTGTATGCACTGGAAACTGAGGAACCAATGACTACACAAATTGATGCCGCCGGCCTACCCGCTGCCACTGGGTGAGCAGCCGATGACTGCTGTGGAGCTCGGGAGGAAAGCAGGGTGGGAAATGATGGGGCATCGGGGAACCAGGGTTGCCTCGTTAGCTACCTCTTAACTGGGCTGGGCCATATCCAGAACGCACCGGACAACTACCCATGAAGTATTGGCATTGTTTTAAATCGTTTATTCCCCTATACTCAGGGGATATGTATCCAGAACGAATCAGAGCAGTATCCGTATCAAATACGGTACAGTATCCGTATCAGATACGGTATCTGATACAGATTCGCTTGCTTCATGATGTATCAGTGCACTCTAGCATGAATATAGTTTTTAATCTACTTATTTAGATTCAAATATTGTAAAACGTTTAAACTTCATTAGAAACAGCAATTCATATGAAATCTGTTACTAAAACAACTAGTACTATACAACTGTTAAATGACGATGTGTACTAGCGATACTTATTCTTGGTGTGCTTTTTTAATGCGTGCAGGCATAGCCATGGTTAAGAGAAAATCCAAGTCTTGTTCTGAAATCAAGAAGAAGAAACAGCGCAATGCATATGAGCATGCACAATCCTTATCTTGTGATGAAGAGTTTTGGGATAAGGAGCAGCAAGAGATGTATCTTCAGATCTATAAGAAAGCGGAGGTGTTTGCGCATCGATCTGTGCACTTGTCTGATAATATTGACACCAAATATGAGAAACTTGGTCTCAAGGGTATGCTTAGTAACAGTTCAACTTGGAAATGAGATAATGATACTGTCCGGAAATTCTACAGCACCCTTTTCATTGATTCCGATCGGACGGAAATGACATTTATGATCAATTCTAAGCGTCGTCGGGCTACAAAGAAAGATCTTGAAGAAGCCTTGTGCATCAAGCCTGTGGATGGAAGCGTTGTTTTGCACGATTTCACCAAGTGGGACAGAAATGAACTTTCATGTCTGTATGCTGAGCCTAATATGATGGTCACTAAGAAAGTTTGTGATCTTAAGCCTGAAGTCGACTTGATCCAGAAGATTAATCGATGTACTCTTTTTCCCAGAATAGGAAATCGAGGTGCTTGCGGTGACATCCTTCTCAGGCTCACTCGTGCTATTTACACAGAAGCACCTTTTGATATTGCCAATTTCCTCCTTAGTGAGATGTGCATTATCATCGAGGATCCAAACCATAAGCTGCCTTATGGGCCTTACATCTTTTCTCTTCTGCGTCATTTGAAGATTATCAATGATGAGAGTATTGGTGAGACATGTTCTCTCAGGGCATACAACCCACTGGCTATGAAGAAATCAAAGAAATCAGTTATTGTTCAGCTTGAAAAGAAGGTGGAGTCACTTTTGGCTACCTTTATTAAAAGGATGGATGAGTTGGAGCGAAAAGTTGAGGAATTTGATAAGAGAATAAAGGATGTTGAGACGCTGCTGAAGGGCTCCTCGGATATAGTCTTCAGGCGGAGAGGCGGCAATTGACGCATAGCTATCACCTTATCAGAGTAGCTGCTATTAAGCATTAGCTATATTCTCGTAGCAACTATGATATATTTTGTAATTGTGGTGTGAAACTAGCTTGATGGGTGTTGCTTTTGGGTGGTCTCCTGTTTTGGTTGGCCTTTCTGTGAAACGTGGGAGAGTTAAATCATGACGTGGATTGGAAATTTATAACCTGTGAACTAATTGCAGCTTTAGTCATCAAACTTTTTCTTTCTAATAACATCTGTCATATGTGTTGTTGGATATAATGTGAGTCAGTGGCATGTTGTTTGCAAACTATTAGACGGTGTAATTTGTGCATATTATATGGCTGATATTCGTGTTGATGGATAACATGGCATGAACTAAATGTTGTGCTATTCATGTATTCACGTGATAGGTAGCTCAGTTTGTACCTTGTGTTGCTTAAAGACCTGAACAAGAAAAAGGAAATCATGAGTAAGAAGTCGGTGGCCCGTAGTGAACAGATTTGCAGTTGTTGGTGCACTGTCAGAAAGGAGATTGATAGCAGCCGATGTTGCTCGTTCGCGTCTCATGAGACAGTATAGCCATCGGTGTCTTACCATAAGCGTGGCAGTGTCAAACTGTCAATGCTGCCGTTCGCGTCTCATCAGACAGTATAACCATCAGTGTCTGATCATAAGCGTGCGAGGGGCAATGCTGCCATTCGCGTCTGATCAGACAGTATAGCCATCAGTGTTTGACCATAAGCGTGGCAGTTGCAATGCTGCCATTCGCGTCTCATCAGACAGTATAGCCATCAGTGCCTGACCATAAGCGTGGGAGTGGCAATGCCGCCCTTTGCGGCTGATCAGACAAGATAGTCATCAGTGTCTGACCATAAGCATGCTGGCTTTGAAGGCGATGCCATGTCAAGAACCAACCAGGAGGAAAAGGGATCGCCTCTTCCAGTTGGAGTACTTGCTTGGGCCACGGAGGAGGTGGCATCCACATCCAGGGTGCAGCGGGCGGGCGCGTTGGCGCCTCTTCAGGGTGGAGTTTGTCTAGCTCCGGTGAGTTCATCTTGTCAGATACAAAAAGTTCAGAGTTTCAGAAGCTTCAAGTGTCGATTTCCTGAAACTTTTCAGATACGGTCAAGATGAGAGCTCCATGTCAAGGGACCAGATGGAAGATTCTTTAACGCCATCAATCGTTCTGTTGAGTTTATGCTCTCTTTGACCTTGTCGTTGGACGACGTTGCTGTCTCCGTGTCACCAGCGTACGTACTCCATATAAGCTAGAACCTGATATCGATCAGAACTAAGAAAGAATTATCAAAAGGCTTTGCCTATTTATCCTGCTATATTTACTTTATATGTTGTCCGGTTCTTGTAGAAATCCCAATTCATAGCGTGTGCTCCCTGTCCGGATTTCGATTTATCTGATAGATCCCCACGGCCACTGTTTATTAAAAGAGAGAGCCTGCCACATGTTTATTACGATTGTCTAAGGGCCTGTTCGGATTCCCTCCGACTCCGCCACTCCGCTCCCGGAGCAGGTGGAGCTGCAGTTTAAAACTGTGGAGCGGGTAAATAGGTACTCTGCAGATCCTTGAATTGTGGGGAGCTGGTGGATTGCCGAACGGCTCCTAAGTGTTGCCAGTTTCTCATAATAGTTGAAGGGGATGGCCGAGACGTTACCTGGAGGAGTAGCAGAGAACGGCAAGCTACCACACCTTCCTGGAATTCCTTTACCAAGTGACATATCAGCCATAGTCACGGAAAGTTGGAAAGTTTGGGCAGCCCAGGAAGTTCAGGGGTACAAGAACAAACTTCAGACGGTCCTGATGGGTTGCTTGTTTCTGATGGATCAAGTTCTGTTAGGAACAAGACAAGCCATCCAGAAATAACTAATAATGGATGTATATACCACCGGATGCAGAATCCTACCACAAGGCTGAAAGGGTAGAGCAAGATGAACCAGGTGTTTATATCACTCTCACTGCCTTGCCTGGAGGGGCCAACATTTGAGTGCACACAGGCTGCACATGAAGTTGCAAAAATGAAACAAAATAAAGCTACAAAAGGTAATTAAGCCACGTAATATACGTGGATTGTGGTAAGATCGAAAAAACACAAATATTTAAGAGAGGAACCCACGGGGCAAGTCAAATCATTTTAGTGGTAAAAAATTTAATTCATATTATCAAATAATTAAAAGTTATATTGATCGGTTGTGTACAAAGATTATAATCCTTAATCCTCACAGATTATTCAAAATACACAATCATTTCTATTTTAATTCCAGTAATTCACAAAGCCATGTATCAAGATCATGTCGAGGGGCCTGAACCGTTGTTTCCGTGAGAGGCGATCGCAAGGGCGACTAGGGTTTCTGCTGGCCCATCGCCGGCCGCCCTCGGCGGCGGCGCGGGTGCCGGCGAGCTTTGTCCCAGGACGGCGACTCAACGTCGGCGTGGCTGGTCTCTCCAATCTCTACTACAGATCTCCATGAACGTTGGGTTCTAGTAGTAGATGTGTTTGTCTGCTCCTTCGGTCTTTGGCTGTAGAAGCATATTTTGAAGCAGGCTGCGGCGGTACGGGGTCCGGCCAGGCGGCGGCGCGGGGGCCGGCGAGTTTTGTCCCAGGACGGCGACTCCAGGTCGGGGTGGCTGGTCTCACTAGTAGAAAAAGGGTCAAACGTGAAGCTCAATAGTGCCGGTTTGAATTTCAGCCGGCACTAATGTGTACAATAGCACCGGTTCGTGGCGGCGATCAATAGCACCGGTTCGTGGCAAACCTTTAGTACCGGTTCATGCCACGAACCGGTACTAAAGGGGATGTGTCAGCCTGCGGTCAGGCTATGGCCCCACCATCACCATTTAGTGCCGGTTCTTACCACAAACCGGTACTAATGAGGTTATGGCAAGCTGTTTTTAGTCCCACCTCGCTTCCCTAACAAGCCTTTTACCATCTTAAATATGTTATTTCTCAAACTATCACAAGCACTTGGTCTTCATTGAACTCTATGTGTAGAATTTGTGGCCGCAATATGAGTCTTCATCAGTTTATAAATAGTTGATGACTCATATTGACAATTCAGATTGTACACACAAAGATCATTGATGATCAAAGTATTTTTGATGTTATAAGATCATATTGACAGTTTAGACTCTAAAGAAATATAAGATCGTGATGTAAATGATCAAAGTATTCAGGTTTCTGACGAAATTAAACTCAACTGTTACAAAGGCATTTCATTTTTTTAAACTTATTACAACTCCAGACTTTTTGTGCATTCAGTATGCACCATTCAAAGCGACGCCATCAACTTTCAACCATTTCTACCTTTATTTGCTATTTTTCATGCATTCAATGATTTGTTTTGAGAACTAAATGACCTGGAAATTGAAAAGCACTACAAATGAACTCTGAAAAAGTTGAAACTTGGCATGGTATCATCATTTCACCCACATAGATTGTTCAAAAAAGTAGAGAGGGTTACGGCAAAAACTGGATGCACTTCGTTTACAAACTGGACAATCTCTTTCGAAGTATTCAGGTTTCTGACGAAATTAAACTCATCTGTTACAAAGGCATTTCATTTTTTAAAACTTATTACAACTCCAGACTTTTTGTGCATTCAGTATGCACCATTCAAAGCGACGCCATCAACTTTCAACCATTTCTGCTTTCATTTGCTATTTTTCATGCATTCAATGATTTGTTTTGAGAGCTAAATGACCTGGAAATTGAAAAGCACTACAAATGAACTCTGAAAAAGTTGAAACTTGACATGGTATCATCATTTCACCCACATAGATTATTCAAAAAAGTAGAGAGGGTTACGGCAAAAAGTGGATGCACTTCGTTTACAAACTGGACAATCTCTTTCGAAGTATTCAGGTTTCTGACAAAATTTTTGCGCATTCAGTATGCATTATTCAAAGCGACGCCATCAACTATATAAAAAAATTACTCAAAAATAAATAGAAGAAAATAAATAATGCAGAAAAGAAAAAAATTGTATAAAGCAAAAATATTCACAAAAAAACTAAATACGGCAAAAAACTACTCAAAAATAAATAAAAGAAAAA
>NC_057801.1:808625417-808633062 GCF_018294505.1 Triticum aestivum
GGTGATATTTAGATTGTGTAATTAATTTTGTTCATAGAATTTTAATGATTTTTTTGTTCATAGTATTTAGAAAAAGGAAAAAAAGAAGAAGTAGTTTATATATAGTTGAACTAGCTAGTTGATTTAATAAACTAATTTATTTTACTATATATAGAAGTAGTTTGTTTTTAGTAAGTACTACTTATTTATTTATAGTAAGTGCTTAGTAGTTGAACTAGATAGTTGACTTAATTAATAAAACTAAATTATGAACGTAGGTCGGAAATGTCGTACTCATCGGACGACGAAAACCGCCCGGGGGAGTGCGACTGGTGCCACGACGACCGAGGTATCTGCGACAGGTTCATTGAGCTGGACGAAGATCGGCGCTTCAGCATTAAGCTCGAGGAGACCTGCGATGTTCATACGGTACGCAACGACGACAATAGTTTTTTTCGTAATTAAGCACGACTTCAACTATTTTAACGTGTATTTTTCATGTTTTCCAATTCGACTAGCTTATCCCATGCTTTGCAAGACGCTATGTCTTGGAGAGGATGGGTTTTGAAGACCATGAAAATTTCGAAACCAAAAAAATTAACCTAAGTACCGAACATGGTGTGGATTTTCAAGTAAAGTTGTACAATGCTCAGAGTGTAACCCATTTTGGTTGCAAAAATTGGGATGCATTTTGCAAGATGTATGGTCTTGATGAGGGTATGCTTGTCACCATGGATCTTGGTGATCCTACAATCGAGCAAGAGACACTTTCGATTTGGGTCCTTGTGGATACACCTCCAGTTCTTCCCTCATGTGAGCTAAACATAGTTATTAAGTAATTTATATTGTTTATTTCAAAATATAATGTTGACAACTTATCTCCATTGACAGCTTATTTTCATTCTTCAAAGAATGTGTGGAAGATGGTAGACAGAACGTACTACACTGAAGGCTCCGAATTAACTTATCAGGAGAAAAATCATCTGGTCGGATTTTGTACTGATCTTGAGAATTACAATATCTACAATCAAACTCCTCAACATTATGGTCAATACGTGCCACTAGTGCACGTGTTGAACTACGGTAACTACCATGGAGATACCCTGGTAAGATTATTTTTTACTATTACAACATCCGTGCATCTTTTTGCACACTTCTAAAACTAGTACATCATTGCTAACTACAAAGTTATTATTATGTTTTTCAACAGATAATCCCGAATGATTGTGTGCCTCATCTGATGTATACGCGTAGTAGCCTTCATGTTTTGAACATACGACCAGGTCGTCCTACGAATCTCAACTGTCCATACCGGGTTTCTAAAAGAAGTGGAGACATAGCAATCAAAGAATGGAAAAAATGTATGGACATTCGTAAGGAGCTTCTTGAAAGCAATAAGCAGCGAAAGGCAAGAATTGGAGACAGGATGATCGCCATTCTTCATAATGGAGAGTCAGGGTCTATATTGTTTTATGCTATTTTACCTTAAGGGTGTTTAGGTCCTACCTGATACTGATGATCATGTGCTAAGAACAATTATGTAGGATTGGGTTCGATGACTATATATGAGGATGATGATCGTATGACTTATTATTAATAACGAGTAGAAGTTGTATGATGATGCATGATTAGTAGGACTTGTTATTATATATATATGTTGATGTAATGATGCAAAGCATGCATGAGCATGTTATATCTGCGGGTGCAATGAACATAGCAGCAGCGTTGATAAACAAAGCATGCATGATGTATGATGCATAACGTGTACAATGTGTAGTATCGTAAAATACCAGCAAATGAAAAAGAATTAAAATGGAAACACAAAATTAAATGAAAAAGAAATCATAAAACTAAAAACCCACCAAACCTTATAGTACCGGTTGGTATTACCAACCGGTACTAAAGGGCTCCAGGCCCCCGGAGCTGGCTCGTGCCACGTGGTTGCCCTTTAGCACCGGTTCGTGCTGAACCAGTACTAAAGGGGGGGGCTTTAGTGACCATAATTTAGTGCCGGTTATGTAACCGGCACTAAAGGGCCTTACGAACCGGTGCTATTTCCCGGTTCTGCACTAGTGATCTCTTCAATATCCATTACGGATCTCAATGAACATTGGGTTCTAGTAGATGTGTTTGTATGCTCCTTTGGTCCTTGGCTGGTGTAGCAGGTTTTGAGGCAGGCAGCGGCAGTATGGGCGCTTTTGAAGGTCCTGAGGCGTTAAGTGACAAAGTGACTGATTCATCGGCGACCTCGCGACCGCCGGGAGCAATGAATCTCATCAGTTGGAACTGCCGGGGCGGGGGGAACTCTCGGACTGTTCGAGAAATTGTGACGCTCTCGCAGTCGCACTCCCCCATGTTGGTTTTCCTTTGCGAGACCAGACAGAAAGCAACAAAAATGAGAAGAATCCGTGGACGTCTCGGATTGAAAGGTTTTGACGGGGTGGACAGTAATGGTTTGAGTGGTGGCCTAGCTCTTTTCTGGCATGAGTCTTGTGTGGTTGAAATCCTGGACAAGGAGGAATGGTATATCGATGCTCTGGTGAAGGTACATGCGGATGCAGAACAGTGGAGAGTCACCTTTGTTTATGGTGAACCACGAGTCGAGAATCACCACCTCATGTGGGCCAAATTACAGGGTCTAACGAGTGTGTGTGATAGGCCTTGGCTTGTTATTGGTGATTTTAATGAAGCTCTTTGGGATTTCGAACACCTATCGGCTACCCCTAGACCGGAACAACAAATGATAACTTTCCGAGATACTTTGGAAGTTTGCGGTCTGATTGATCTTGGCTTCTCAGGGATTCCGTTTACTTACGATAACCTGCGTGCCTGGGCGAGTAATGTGAAGGATCGTCTTGATAGAGCTACTGCAACAAATGAATGGCGCAATCTTTTTTCCGTTTTATACAGTACAACATGTGGTGTCACCGTGCTCGGATCATGTGGCACTGGTTTTGAAGGGCGCTCCAGACACAGGCCAGCAAGTCCCCAAACTTAGACGCTATGAAGTTTTTTGGGAAAGAGACTCATCTCTACTGGCTGTTGTTAAGGAGGCATGGGAATCTGTTGGCAATGTGGACAATTTGGAGAAACTCCAAACAGCGCTAAGGAAGACCTTGGCTACACTCTGTACTTGGGGCAGCAAGAAATTCGGCAATATAACAAGGGAACTAGCCAAGTCAAGAACACAACTAGAGGAACTTATGACCATGAACGCAGATAGACAAGAAATTACAAACATCACTGATAAGATGAACGAGCTTTTGTACCAGGAGGAAATGATGTGGCTACAACGCTCAAGAATTACGTGGTTGAAGGAAGGCGACCGCAACACTAAATATTTTCAGAGTAAGGCTGTTTGGCGCGCTCGCAAAAATAAAATACGCGAGCTAACCGACAGTATTGGTGTGGTTCATTCAAACTTTGAGGAAATGGCCAGTCTGGCAAATGAGTATTTTCAAGGGATTTTTGCTGCAGACCGGGCGTTGGATGCAACATGGGTTCTTGATTTGCTTGAAGCAAAAGTTACTGAGCAGGACAATGTGCGCTTGTGTGCTCCCTTTAGCAACAAGGAGATTTCTGATGCCCTATTTCAGATTGGACCATTGAAGGCTCCAGGTCCAGATGGTCTACCCGCGAGGTTCTTTCAGCGGAACTGGGACGTGCTACAAAACAGTGTGATTGCAGCGGTCAGGGGATTTTTTGCTTCTGGGATTATGCCGGAAGGGGTAAATTCTACCTCCATAGTTCTTATTCCTAAAATTGCTAACCCCTCCAGCTTGTCTCACTACAGGCCGATTAGTCTCTGTAATGTAATATACAAGGTCATCTCAAAGTGTATGGTGAATCGTTTAAGGCCATTATTGGATGGTATTGTTTCTCTAGAGCAAAGTGCCTTTATCCCAGGGCGTTTGATTACTGATAATGCTCTTGTGGCCTTTGAATGTATCCACCACATTAAGCAAGAAAAGGATCCTACAAAAAGCTTTTGTGCTTACAAACTCGATCTCTCAAAGGCATATGATAGGGTGGATTGGAAGTTCTTGAAGCAGGTGATGCAAAAGCTGGGTTTCTCTCAACGTTGGGTGGACTGGATAATGTCTTGTGTCACATCGGTGAGATACTCTGTCAAACTTAATGGGACCCTCTTGGATTCATTTGCACCGTCGCGTGGGCTTCGGCAGGGCGATCCGCTATCCCCCTTCTTGTTCCTTTTTGTGGCTGATGGACTTTCTGCAATTCTAAAGCAGTATGTGTCTAGTGGTGATATTACCCCTGTCAAGGTATGTAGAAGAGCTCCAGGGATCTCACACCTATTGTTTGCTGATGATACTATGTTATTTTTTGAAGCAAACCGTGCTCAGGCCGAAACAATAAAGCTAGCATTGGATCAATATGGAAAGGCAACGGGTCAAAGTTTGAATTTTGACAAGTGCTCTATTCTTTTTGGTGAGGCTTGCCCTTATGTCAAACAGGAGGAAATCAGAGGAGTTCTCAATGTCACTAGTTTGGTTTTTGAGGAGAAGTACCTTGGACTCCCCACGCCTGATGGTCGCATGTCTAAGGGAAGATTTCAGAATCTTGAGATGAGCTTAACTAAAAGATTGCTCCAGTGGGGAGATGGTCACCTTGCTCAACCAGGGAGGGAGACACTCATTAAGTCTGTTGCTCAGGCCCTTCCCACTTATATGATGGGGGTCTTTAAATTACCATTTTCGGTGTGCGATGAACTTACCAGAATGGTAAGAGCCTTTTATTGGGGAGCTGAGAAGGGGAAGAGGAAAGTGCACTGGCGGGCATGGGATAATCTGATGCAACCAAAGAGTAAAGGAGGTGCTGGTTTTAGAGATTTCAGAATTTTTAACCAAGCACTATTAGCCAGGCAAGCATGGAGATTAATTACAAAGCCTGACAGTCTATGCGCACTAGTGTTAAAAGCAAGATACTATCCAGATGGTAAACTTGAGGATACCGTTTTCGCCGGAAATGCTTCTTCTTCTTGGCAAGCTATTAGCTACGGTCTTGAACTCTTGAAGAAGGGTCTGATTTGGAGAGTTGGGAACGGAAGAAATATACGCGTTTGGCGCGATAATTGGATACCCAGACCCTTCTCCTATAAACCATTCACTTTACAAGGGAGGTGCAGAATCCGCTTCGTCTCAGATTTGCTTAATGAGAACGGTTCATGGAAGGTTGGCTTGTTACATGAATTCTTTATGCCAGCGGATGTTGTGGAGATTTTGAAAATCAGGGCGTCGCCAAGACAGGAGGATGATACGTTGGCGTGGGGCCCTGGCAAGTTTGGGGCCTTTTCAGTGAGGAGTGCGTACCAGTTTGGCTTCGAGGAAGCTCACAGAAGCACTTCGACGGGCTCCAGCTCATGTCCAGATGGGTGTTGGGACTGCTGGAAATTTATATGGTCGACTGATGTTCCTCCCTCAGTTCGTAATTTCGCATGGCAGGTCGCTACAAACTCTTTGCCTACATGGTGTAACAAGCATATAAGAGGGCTGGAAACTAGTGATTTGTGCCCTGTGTGTTCGATAGAGTGTGAGGACTGCTTCCATGCACTATGTCGCTGCACCCTTTCGAGAGCTCTCTGGGATGCTATGTCAGAAGTGTGGACTCTACCGAATATTACTACCGTGGAGAATACAGGTGTCGAGTGGCTGCTGCATGCTCTTGCTCCTCTGCCAGATATTGAGCGTTCGATGCTTCTCATGACATTGTGGAGGGCGTGGCACATACGCAATGAGATTGTCCATAATAAATCCCCGCCGCCCATGGAGGCTTCTCGAAGGTTCTTGATGAGCTACTTGGACTCTCTAATTGGCATTAAAACTGATCTAATTGCTGATGCTAGCAAAGGGAAGTCAACCATAACATATATTCCAGTTCGGCCACATGAGGTAATGGTCGTAGCAGACCCCAAGTGGTCTGCTCCTAAGCTCGGCTGGGTTAAGTTGTGTACTGATGGTTCATTTGCTGTTGATGGATCGGCTGGTGCCGGAATGGTGTTAAGAGACGACAAGGGAGCTATCATCTTCTCTTCTTGTAGGCAGTTATTTTTTTGCCGGGATGCACTTGAAGCTGAATTATGTGCATGCATGGAAGGTTTATCTTTCTCCATCCAGAGAAGTGAGTTACTAGTGCAGATCGACATGGATTCTATAATTGCAGTGAAATTGATCCAGGCTTCAGAGGTTGACAGATCGGTATATTCGTCTATCATCAAGGAGATTAGATATCTTATGTCTCTATGTGAAAATTGTATTACTCATGTAAGTCGTAGCCAAAATAAAGTTAGTGATAGCTTAGCTAAATTTGCTCGTAGTGAGGGTAGAACCATGACTTGGTTAGGTTCTGGTCCTCCTGAGGCTTTGGAACTAGCTGCGATTGATTGTAAGGACTTTGGTGGATGAGTAATACAAATTTCTACCCGCAAAAAGAAAAAATCATGTCAAAATAAAAAATGATAGATGCAATAACATAGAGGACATCTTGAACTCATAATAGGTGAAGAAAATACAACTCTTCACCCTAACCACCATCGATTAAATACCTCCATTGTTTACTGTATCTTTTTTTATGGGAACCATTGTTTACTGTAGCATGTTCCTAATTATCGTGACTTATATTTATATTACAAAAGGGGAGTGTCAGTGCCCAATATGAAGCAAAAAAAGACAATCGAAGAACATATGTGGAAAAGAATAACAAGTGGAAAGCATATCATTCACACATAACTGATTATACTGCTGCTAGCATCTACATTGGTGTCAGCAGATAACATGAGTCTGGTCTTATATTTGTAATTAAAGTAAAATAAATCTGAAAATTGGACAAGGTCACAAATGTAAGATAATATTTTTTTTCACATAAAACATCCTCTGAAAATTTTAGCACGGGCCATAATATGTGTGATTCAAATTTTATTTGTAAATCAGGATACTTAAGTAGTCCTGCTGTCACATAATGACTCAAAAATAGGGTCGCGCTATTCGGTACCCTGGGTGAGGAATAGTTATTCTTCGTTATTCTTCACCCCTCTCTATTTTAACATCAATGCACCGTAATTTTACGTTTCTTAAATTTTATCTTATTTTAGACGTAAAAAGAGAACGTAAGAAAATATATAATTGCCGTAAAAAATATTTTATGTTACGTAAATTACAAATGTAAAAACATAGTGTAAAATGTACATAGAATGTAATTTTTCTGGTCTTCTGAACTTTTTTTATACGAATTTTTACGCAGTGAATCAATATGGCTGTAACTATTTGTATTTGAAACATAATTTATTTGTGAAATGATCGTAATATTACCTCGGGTGAAGAATAACTTATTCTGCAACCCGGGTGATGAATAGTATATATATATATATATACATATATATATATACATATATATATAATAACGCTAAACTAAGCTTGAGTGTAGAATAGCTTATTCTACATCCCTAGTAACCCTCTATACAAAATATAGTAACTTAACATGTAAAATATAGTAAATTTTTTGACCATGTAAGAAATAAAAAACTTGTATAGTAAAAAATATATCTCATAATTACTACATTTTACATAGCGTTTTACTAGATTTTGTACATACCGTTACTGGGGTGTAGAATAAGCTATTCTACACTCACGCTTAGAATAGCGTTACCCTG
>NC_057801.1:808633374-808638426 GCF_018294505.1 Triticum aestivum
CCACCTCCCACCGCACCTTCTGTTGGGCGCCTCCCCACCCCCGATCTACCTTCTTTACCCCGCCGGCGCCGCACCTCTCTTCACCGATCCGCCGTATGCTTGCGCCGCCCTACCCCTAGTCGGCTATCGATCCACCCGCCGACGGCCTAGGCTTGCGCCACCTAGGCCCTGCATCGCCCGGCGCGCGGCCTGGGATTGCGCCGCCCCTGCCCTGAATCGCCAGTGGCCTGAGCTCGCATCGCCCGTGCCCTGCATCGCCAGCGGCTTGGGCTCGCACCGCCCGTGCCCTGCATCGCCAGCGGCCTCGGCTCACGCCGGCAAGCAGCTCCCCCGCGACCCCCGGAGCCGGACCCTCCTCTCCCCTTCCGCGCGACTCTGCTCTCCTCCTCCCGCCATCCCCGCGCGACTCTCACAGCCGGATCCACCCCTCCACTTCCGCAACTCCTCTCTGCTCCTCCCTCCCGCCATCCCCGCGCCACCATGACGGGCTACCAGCACGGGTAGCTGCTGCCATCCACAATGCCCTACCCAGCAAGCCCCGCCTGGCCACGGCTCCTCAGGCGGCCGTATTCGTCGACGGTGCTCGCGCAGTACTCCGACTCCAGCCCGCGGTGGAACTACGTTGGTACCCTGCCTCCCACCCCTCCCCTCCCAATCCCCGCCTTGACCGGGCCACCACTTCCCTTGCTCCCGGATCTGGAGCCCTGCTCCTCCCTAACGACCTGCACATCCTGCTCCTCCACCTCCTTTCTGTGCAGCTCGGCCTCGTGCCGCATGCAGCTTGCTGCTCCTCTCGATGTGGTCCATGCACAGGTTGCACCACCACGGCTCGCTGGTAGTACCATCATCAGCAAGTCCGCTAGAAAAACATGGTGTCCCATGCTGTAGTTTGGCTAGGGGCAGCACGGGGTTCAGTTTATTTTAGTTTTCAGATTTGCAGTGTAGTCCAAGCTATTCATTATTTTTGTCAGATCCACGACTCTGCGTGCGCTGCAATTATTGAAAAACAGAAATACGTGGATGAAGTTCATTGTGTGTTTTCTCTGAAGAGAAATCGAGTGAAAATTGCAGTCTATTGTTGTTTTGCTCTCGGGGTTCATTTTACTTTTCTCTTTGCAGGCAAGATGAAGTGATGCAGTTCGGTTACTCAATTTTGTTGTTGCTGAGATCTGCACTTCATTGTGAAAAACTGAAGTTCATGTAGCCCATATAATTTTTTGTGGTTCGACTGGTCGAGAGTACAAATTTTGTATGTGTGTGTGTCTGTGTAAAACAATCAGATAGATGTGAAGCTCACTTTATTCTCTCACCTGGCTAACTATAAAACTCCTAAGTGGTTCACTATATCAATACACCTGCACTGCGTTTGGTCCTTGATGTGGTTCACTTTTCTCGATGTGTTTCATTTTTGAGAGTGATGTTCTTCACTTGAACACAACATTGAAATGCGATTTTTTTTGGCAAAACAATAAAAAAGTAATGTGGTTCGCTTAAATATATGTCGCGGTTCACTTGCCTCGTCTGTGAGGTCAACTCTTGTTCATAAAAACGTTGAAAAAAGACAACAAATACTTGTTTGAGAAAATCTACGCCCGACAAAAGAAATTATGCAGCTCGCTTTCCCGTCCGATGCAGTGCGGTTTTCATTCTGAAGAAGTGCGGTCGGCCATATGATGTTGTTCATCCCGTAAGTGGAAAAAAAATTATCGGAAGCGAAAAGAAAAGTAATGCGGTTCACTTTTTGATAGTGTTGTGGTTCATTTACACCGGATGTGAAGTGCACTCTATGTCTCGTCCTTGAAAAAAAAGTTTGAATAAAAGAAAACCATGCAGTTCTCTTACCCGTGTGATGCAGTGTGGTTTTTCGTCCGATGCAGTGCGGTTTTCAGTCGGATGAAGTACCCACGTCGATTTGGGTGTCGCGAAAAACAGAGTGTCCGCATTTCGGTAAATTCGAAATTCCTTTTAAACCGTAAAGAATTAGAGAGAGTGTTCTACATGAAAGAGTTGCGTACCATTGATATCTTCCCAACGACGTATCGTTTGAATCATTCCGACCAGCGTTTTGCAAAAATTTCGCGAAAAACGGTCGCTGCCACTTGTCGTCCGCCACACGATTTTCAAAATTAACTTAAAACCGTAAGGAATCTCAAAAATATTCAACATATCAACGTTGCGCCTCGTTCGTAGCTTTCCAACGGCGTATCACACACCTCGTTTCGACAAACGGTTCAAAAACTGGAGCGAAAACCGTACCGAAAATTTTAAAAAACTTAAAAAACAGAATTCCGCGATTTAGTAAATTTAAAACTGCTCTTAAACCATCACGAATTATAGAAAGATTTATATATGAAAAAGATGCGCCTCGACGATATCTATCCAACGGCGTATCATTTGCTTCATTCCGACTAGCGGTTTAGAAAAAAACGCGAAACAACGCTCGCTGCCACTCGTCATCCGCCGCACCATTTTCAAAACTGCTCTTAAACCGTATGTAATCTCGAGAACTGTTCAACATGTCGAAGTTACGCCTAATCCATAGCTTTTCAACGGTATATTACGCGCCTCATTCCGATAAACGGTTAAAAAATTAGAGCGAAAATAGTACCGAAAAAATAACGAGTGCACCTTTTCCGACGAGAAGTTTACTCGTGTGAGTACTGCAGCACGCTTGGTTCAAAGAATGCCGTGCACTTGAATTTAGCGTGCAATGCAGAAGTGGTGTGCAGAATAGTTATTCTGTCTAACCGTTTATCAGAATGAGGCGTGTAATATACCGTTGAAAATCTATGGATTAGGCGCAACTTCGACATGTTGAACACTTTTCGAGATTCCACACGGTTTAAGAGCAGTTTTGAAAATTGTGCGGCGGATGACGAGTGGCAGAGAGCGTTTTTTCGCGTTTATTTCTAAACCGATTGTCGGAATGAAGCAAATGATACGCCGTTGGATAGATATCGTCGAGGCGCATCTTTTTCATATATAAATGTTTCTCTATTTCGTTATGGTTTAAGAGCAGTTTCCAATTTACTAAATCGCGGAACTCTGTTTTTCAATTTTTTTGAAATTTTCTGTACTGTTTTTGCTCCAGTTTTCTAACCGTTTGTCGAAACGAGACGTATGATACACCGTTGGAAAGCTACGGACAAGGCGCAACTTTCATATGTTGAAATGGTTTTGAGATTCCTTACGGTTTTTAGTTAATTTTGAAAATCGTGCGGCTGACTTCGAGAGGCAACGGCTGTTTTTTCGCGAAATTTTTACGAACGGCTAGTCGGAATAATTCAAATCATACGCCGTTGGAAAGATATCGACGAGACGCAACTTTTTCATGTACAACACTCTCTCTAATTCCTTACGGTTTAAGAGCAGTTTCGATTTTATCGAAAAGCGGACACTCTGTTCTTCGCGAGACCAAAATCGTCGTATTTACTGCATCAGAAAGAAGAATGCATTGCTTCAGACAAAATACCGCACTGCATCAGATGGGCAAGTGCACTGCATGGTTTTCTTTTTGTTTAGACATATTTTTTCTCGGACAAGGAAAGAGGAACACATTGCTTCAGACGAAATACCGCACTTCATTAGATGGTCAAGTGCACTTCATTGTTTCTTTTTGTTTAGACGTATTTTTTCTCGGACGAGGAAAGAAGAACGCACTGCTTCAGACAAAATACCGCACTTCATTAGATGGGCAAGTGCACTCCATGGTTTTTTTTGTGGGACGTAAATTTTCCCAATCGAGGTGGAGTGCACTTCATGTCGGAGTGTTGGTTAACCAAAATACTATGAACAATGAACCTCGAGACTACCGTAGATGGGCGACACTACCGAAAGTGAACCTCATGGACTGAGCAAAAGAACTGCATGTAATGAGAAGCGAGCTTCTTCCGTTGTTTTAGGGTACCTAGTGAACCACAAAGGAATTTTATAGCTAACTGCGTGAGAGAACGTAGTGAGCTTCAAAACATACATGTCCACTCATTATTTTTACGCAGCCACACAAACATCCCGTACACATCAGAATCAACGATACAGTACCCAACTAAATTACAATAGGCAAACACTTGCTTATACAAAATGACCACCCATTCTTATTATTCTTTTTCTCTGTGCGTATCTCATAAATAAAATGGACTACAAATGAACATTGATGTTCTCTTCTCTTTTCTTACTGACTGCACCTCAAATGATTTCCAGAAGAAAAAAAAACGTGAGATGCAAAACAACGCATGTCAGCCACGGTGGACTGCAATATGGCCACTGGCAAACCGAAGGAACATGATTAGCTGGCGAACCCCAAGTGCACGCTAGGGGAGCTGCATGTTCTGCTTTGCCTGAGCTGCACGTTTTGCTTGCGGAAGCGCACGGGCTACACACGCAAGATTTGCCAATGATGGCCGCCACAAGAACCAGACTGCAAGCCGGCACGCTGCCATACTTCTCCGGCGAGGAGAGAGCTGCGAGGGGTGTTCGGGCTAACTGCACAGTAACTACAAGAAAGGAAAAGGGATCAGAGGAGGATCAGGACCTCGTGGAGGAAACAGCATGCTGCATTGCAAGGTAGCCAGCTCCACCCGCCATCCGCTCGGAGTCCCAGCGCCAGCGACGGAGACCGCGTGAGGTGGCCATGGATGAACCACATCGGGGGGTGCGGCGCACTGCTCGCGATATCTGGCAGAATTGCATAAGAAAAATCCAGAAAAAAGCGACAAGAAAACTCTTCTAAACCGCACCCTCTTGGCGAGGTGCACTGCACGCCGCGGATCGGAGACCACCGTGCGGACTATAGCAAGCGGGGGGTGTACTGTAGGCAGGCTGTCGATAGCAACCCGCGGAGGAGGGGAGTTGCTCGATGGGGCCGCCCGGCCGGAGAGGGAGAGGAAGACCCTGGCCCCAGCGGCGTTGCCATGGTGGAAGGTGGCGGGGCGGGTGGATCGACCAGGGCAGAGCCACAACTGCCGGCGCTTCCTCTGCGCCGCTCGTGGTCCTTCCTCTCTGAGGTTGGGCTCCCTGTCATGGCCAGCAGCCAGTGGAGGGGGAGGAAGATGG
>NC_057801.1:808638910-808648268 GCF_018294505.1 Triticum aestivum
CATGGCCGGGGAGGGGGTGGGTTGGGGGCGCAGGAGATCGCGGGGTTGGGGGTGGTTGCCCATGTTGTGGATGAAAGCAGGGGTGGGAGTGGAATCGTGCGGGTTGGAGTCGGGGTGGACACAGTTTGTAGCTTCGGGGTGGGCGACGGGTGTTAGCAGAATAAGCCCTGGGTATGCAGAATAAGGGTCTTAAAGGTGTTATCATAATAGACCCACCCTATATATATATATATATATATATATATATATATATATATATATATATAGCGAGGTCATTGCTTGGGTCAGCAAATAACAAATGGAGTTGTTTTTTACTTCTACTTCCTACTTCGTTGGGTTGCATATGGATATACCTATTTCCAGATCCGTATTAGGTAATCTATATGGAGAGACAAAGAGATGGAGGAGGGATGTGTTAGAGAGTTTGACATTTTGTCATAACAGATACACATGATAATTTTTTAAGTCAAATGAGAGCAAGAGAAGCTTTCTTAGAACTATTTAGAGGGCACGACATTGTACTGGGCAGAAATACCATTGCTTCATACTCATGAGAAAGCAGTTGGATGAAGAGTTCAACTAACCTTAAGTACACGATTTTTCACAATTTACTTTAATCCTTTCTAATATATCCTCTAAAATTTGTAAGTCAGGAGGCACACATAAGAAAATGAGTAGGAGTGGAAGACGAAAATTCGAAGAATATTCACCCAAAAGATTATGGGTTACACGGTGAGACAAAGATCCCAAAGTTATCCACCTTTTGTTGACATCTTCCATATCAACGTAGTGCAATTACTAAATGTCTTCAAGAAAAAATTGTAATAGTGAGTATAAAATCTAGCCGCGCAAATGCGCGGGTCACACAACTAGTTTAAAGAAAATCAGGAGCATATTATAGTAGCAGGCGACGACTGGGGGACTTAGGTTTAGGTTTAGGTGTTGTGCTGTGTTGGAGAGAGAGGCATGAAGAGCGAGCGGCACTGCAGCGTTCAAGTGAGGGGTCGGTTTGTACTCCAGGGCCTCGGTGCTGTGGGGCTCGGCCGCTCGGGCTCTGTGGCTTTGAAACACTTGAGTCAAGATGGACAAGTGCATGCTAAAAAATGTATTTTGACGGGTGTTGTCAGGTTTCGGGTTCGGTTAGTACTCAAACAGGTTTTAACCCGCGACACATGCCAGGTTTTATAATGTACCCACGAACAGCCCCGCGGGGATAGAAAGTCGCCCATCGCTGTTCCCTAATAGGGTGAAAACCCGCGGGAATGCGGGTTTCTTGGCCCCATTGTCCTCGAATCCGTGCCGACACTTATCGCATTCGAGAACATATGGCAAACTAGTCGTCATGATGCTGCTATTGAATTAGAGATTGTTACCGATTTCGTTTCTTCAAGGTAGGAATATTTGTGTCTTGCTGGAAATAAGCTCTCGCAGATCTTTGGTGGGGCAGGCCTAGTGGGTGGAGGGGAGGCCCATGGATTTATTAATTTTGTGCCTTTTTTGGAATTTTGTGCCTTGGTTGCAGTAGGATCTTTTCGATATCAAAGTGAACGTTGCTGCCATGCTGGAGATAAGTTCTCACAGGTACCATTCGCCACATATTTGGTTCAGCTGCTGACAAGTGCAGTGCAATCAACATCCAATGCAAGGCTATATTAACACCCAAAATTGTATGTGCTTAATTATTCATAGCCATGCCATGCTTCCTACTTTTTGATTTGTCATGTATGTTTTTCTTTGAATAATCAACGGGGATATTCCCACCTGGATTGCATTCATCCTTTGCCTATTAAGGCTTCGCAGCCTATTTCAAGATAGCTTTTCAGGCGAACCGGAATGGACAAGGTTAGATCCATTCTTTATATTTTGTATCACATGTTTAATTTTGGGTTTTGCATGTACTCCCTCCGTTTCTAAATAGTTGTCTTTCTAGAGATGTCAACAAGTGACTACATACGGAGCAAAATGAGTGAATCTACACTCTAAAATATGTCTATATACATTCGTATGTTGTAGTCCATTTGGAATCTCTAAAAAGACAAGTATTTAGGAACGGAGGAAGTAGTTAGGTGTTGTTGTATCATGTTGTAGTGCGGCACGGTATGCATGTGATACGTACGACGCCGACAAGTTTCAGCAGAGGCATGAATGGTGAAATGCTTGCAGAGTTGTGCGATGCGGCGAACATGGCGAGATACCGAGGCAGCGTGAAGCAGTGGTGCAAGTGCTGAGGCCCAACGCGCTGTACTAGTGCAAGCCGGGAGAATTGGCAGCCGTAGCAGTTCGTTAGCTAGATGCTTGCAAGTACTTAGTTGTGTGCACATCACATGCTGGGTGTGTTGAAACTCGACCACGGATCGATCACATTAAAACTAGACAATGAACACGCACACGAAAATTGATAGCCAATGGCTCTTGTCATTCCCTCTTTTCTTCTTTATTTCTTTTCTCCATTTTCTCCACACGATTGTACAAAATTCACGCAGCCCTTGACATGTATATATACACGTCAAAGCTAGCCGACACAAACCTCACATGCCAGAACCTGACTCTAAGACAGACTTGACGTCCTAATACCTAGGAAGGACTCAATACTATGACTCAAGCTAGTACATACACTGCCCAAGCTGGACACACGAATCACAAGTTGCCTCGAACCAGGACACTTACTCTAGTCACCAGCCACCTCAGATTACGTGTAGCCACAACTAATACTTTGACTCCTACGCATCAAGATTATGATAACAATCTTCTCCTAATCTTGACTTGTCATCTCTTTGTACTCCTTCTGATCTTGAGTCATTGTAGATCCACAACTTGACGATCCATCTCAATGTATGATTCAGACTCCCAGTCACGCTGCCATGTGGACTACACCGTCCACACCTAACGCAATACATGCCAACAGATCACACACCGTCCTATGTAAAGACATGTCCTCATTGAAGAGGCTCCCCTTCACTGGTCAACGTCCCACTATACGCTTGAGCTTGATCTTCACTTCACGTCTTCATCCTTGGTGCTACACCACACCGAACAGCCCATCGACCATGACGCGTTTCATCTTCAACTGATCCACACAGAGACGAGTTCTGATACCAATTGTTGGAACTCGGCCACGGATCGATCAACAATGAACATGCACACGAAAACTGATAGCCAAGGACCTCGTTGTGCCGTGTTTCTTTTCTCCGTTTTCTCCACACGGTTGTACAAGACTCACGCAGCCCTTGACATGTATATATACACGTCAAAGCTAGCCGACTCAAACCTCACGTGCCAGAACCTGACTCTAACACGGACTTGACGTCCTAATACTACTAGGACTAGGACTCAATACTATGACTCAAGCCAGTACATACTGCCCAAGCTGGACACTACGCATCACAAGTTGACTCGAACCAGAACACTTACTCTAATCACCGGCCACCTCGATTACGTGTAGCCAAAACTAATACTTTGATTCCTAAGCATCAAGATTATGCTAACAGGGCTGGTTGGTGGCCGTTGAGTGGATGATGCGCAAATGTTGGTCCTGCATGCATGTATCAAGCATAGGATAATCATACCGCGAAACGATGTCCACCGCAAGTTGAGAGCATTCACTACCAAAAACCGCACTTTTCCTGTGAGTGGCCTATTTTCCTGTGAGGCCCGAAGCCCCTCACAGGAATACAAATATTCCTGGCAGGCAAACTTTGACGCTCGGGAAAACAACCTATTTTCCTGTGGGTGTTGTATTGGCTCTCAGGAAAATATTTTTCCTGTGAGTTATCCGGCCCACGGGAAAAATATTTTAAGCCCAGCCCGCCATAGCACCACCGCGATACAGGCCTGGCGCGGAAAAATCTTAGGTCGCGCGGGTTTTCCCCCCTTTGGCGCATATTTTTCCTTTTCCTGTGTTGTATGGGCCGACAGGAAAAAAAATCCCAGAAAGATAAGGAGAAGGCTTTGGAAAGATTCCCCACTTCTCTTTCCCCGTCTCCTCTGCTCCATGGCCGCCGCCTTCCTCCAACTCCCTCGCCACAGTCGCCGCCGTCCTCGACAAGTAACTCATTCCAGTTCTGTTGCCTGTTAGACTTAAACACGAATTAGTAGTACACGGCATGTGTACGTGGTGGTTTGGTAGGATTCCTAGTCCAACTAGGATTAGTATTCCTGGCCACCTCGGTCATGTACGTAGCTAGGTTAGCCTAGTATATATATGGACCAGCCCCTGTAATCTAACGTACCTTGAGCAGATTTGATTTGAAAGCAATAAAGAAAACCAACAGGTACGATACGTACCTGCGGCCATCAATCCAGCGAGTTCTCGCGTGCGTTCGTGTGTGTCCAGCTGGTCAACTCGATCAAGTAAGATCGATCAGCCTGCTGTTGTGTACGTGGGTGAGTTGTGCTGTTCCGGCCGGTGTACGTACGTGCGGCGTACATAGCTATTTTTGCTAGCTTCGATCAATCGGGAATCCAGTGCTTTACTTCGTCGTTCGTCGTCGGTCGTTACCGTCGCCGGAAAGTACTCGGTGTCGGGTCTGGGCCAACAATTGGTATCTAGAGCAAGGTTGATCTTCTAGTAACGGGAGATCATGTCAGACGACGAGAAGGACAAGACCAAGCAACTGGCGGAGTACTCCGGTGCGGCTAAAGTAATTGCTGCTCCGGTGAGATCGGAGTATCCACGATTCGACCGTGGAAACTTCGTGGTGTGGGCGACCATGATGGAGTGGGCGCTCGAGGCCAATGAGCTCTGGGAAGCCGTCGACCCCGGCGGTGAGGAGTACCTGAAGGATGGTGCCTTGTATCGGAAGGATCGCCAGGCTATCACGACCATCTGCTCGGTGATGCCGGTGGACGTGCAGCAGCATCTAATCTCAAAGACATCAGCGAAGGAGGCGTGGGACACGCTCAAGACATTACATCTGGGGCACTCGCGTGTGCGCGAGGCTAACTTGCAAACTTTGCTGAAAAGTTACGAGAATCTAAGGATGGGAGAAGACGAGACGGTGGATGCCTTCGCAGCGAGGGTTGCTTCCATGGTGAACGGGATTCGCGGTCTCGGAGAGAAGTTGGAGGACATTTCCGTGGTCAGGCGTTTCCTACGTGCCGCTCCACCGCGTTACATGCCGATTGTGTCAGCGATCGAGCAATGTGTTGATCTCAAGACTCAAACTTTGGATGATCTGGTTGGTCGCTTCAAGGCCCATGACGAGCGGATGAAACTGAGTTACGGTGACGCAAATCAGGATGAGTACCTGATGCTTACACGTGCTCAGTGGCTGGCAATGGTTTCCAAAGAGAACAATTTCGACAAGGCGTCCGGTAGCGGTGGAAAGTACCGTCCCGCAAAGGACACCGACGAACAGTCGGAGAAGCCAAGGAAGAAAAAGTTCGACAAGAGGAAGATCCGTTGTCACAGTTGTAATCTGCTCGGACACTTCAAGTCGGAGTGTAAGAATCCCCCGAAGGAGAAGGCGCTCATGACCCAGCAAGGTGATGAAGGTGACATGATGTTGATGTGTGAACTCGTGGACGAGGAGAATCCAGTTCTTCAAGTGTCGGCTAAAGAAATTGTCGCGCTCCGTGAAGAAAAAGTTCACTGTCAAGATCATGGTTCGGAAACTCATGTCGATGCTACGGACACAGGGGTGATTCCGAAGCTTACGTTGCTAATGCCAAGATGGACATGGTTGCAGCCACTACAGATGTACCGAAGGCAGATGGTGCGTCGAGTCATGAAGCTAGCTTGAGACATGCACATGTGTGCACTAGAAGCGTGGCCAGCTTGATGATGGTTGGTGGTCAGTGCGTATCACTCATGCCATGTGGCTACTTAGAACAGCAGCCTAGAGACCAAGAAGATGCAGCAGCAGCGCAGCCGGTTCGGCTACAGGATCGTAGCCCATGTGTGCCTGCTGCACCGCTGATTTGTATGCAAGGAGGAGGAGGCCCAGTAAGATGTGCTCCACCTAGGAGCCTTGCAACGGAGTCAGAAAGCCTAGCTGGACGTGGCGAGCTACCACTGCAAGGTGGTTCGTTCAGTGGAGGTCTAGGACAGATTGTGTGTGCAATTTTGCCACATACGACCACTGCAACACGAAGAGAGAGGAACAGTGAGGTAATGCTAGTGCCTCTGGAGGAAGAAAAGACACGTCTACCTACAACCGACCATCTACGACTGGTGTTTGACATACATCCGGAGAAATTTCTTCGGAGAATAGACCCGGAAAAGATGCAAAGAAGTGGAAGGCCGTGTCTAAGGGCCGAGGAACCGGCGGATTTCGAGGACGTGAATACGAAGTGGTGTTGGTGTCGCGCTATGGAAAAGGAGTTGAGGTCGATCCACGACAACAATGCATGCGAGCTTGTGGATCTTCCCAACAATGAAAAAGTCATGGATCTCAAGTGGGAATTTATGATCAAGAAAGATGCCGATGGGTCCGTGAAGCAGAGAGCAAGGCTAGTGGCCAAAGAGTACGTGCAAGAGGAAGATGTGGACTTTGAACAAGTGTTCGTTCCCGTTGAAAGGATGGAATCGGTGAGACTACTCATCGCTCTCGCGGTTCAGGAATCATGGAACATACATCACTTGGATGTAAAACCCGCGTTTTTGAATGGGGAGTTAGAAGGAGATGTGTATGTGAATCAATCACCGGGATTCATCAAAGAGGGAGAGGAACACAAGGTACTGAAGCCACACAAAGTCTTGTACGGGCTACGGCAAGGCTCTCGGGCGTGGAACATCAAACTTGATCATACATTGATTTCTCTTGGATTTGAGAAAGCCCCACTAGAGCATGCGATGTACAAGAGAGGTGAAGGAAGGGATCGTCTACTAGTTGGCATCTATGTTGACGACCTATTGATAACTGGAGCAGATGAAGAGGTGATTGCAAAGTTCAAGCTACAGATGAAGGAGCTTTTCAAGATGGATGATCTAGTCCTTTTGAGTTACTACCTCGGAATGGAGGAACATCAAAAGGCGGAGGGGATCACACTCTGCCAGGAGGCATACGCAAGGAAGATTCTTGAAAGCCGTGGCATGAAAAACTGCAATTCAATTGACGCTTCGATGAAACCTCGTCTTGAGCTGAGCAAGAAGGAGATGGTGAAACTACTCGGCTGTAGTGGTAGTGACAAGGAAGGGATTGTTGATGACCGTAAGAGTACCTCGGACGTGACATATTTTCTTGGAGGAAGCATAGTAAGCTGGCTATCGCGAAAGCATCAAGAGCTGACATCGACTTCAAGTGAAACAGAGTGTCAAGGTGTGTGGCTAAGGAAGCTACACGTTGATCTCATGGATCGAGATCCGAAACAAGTGGTGCTCGACGTTGACAATGAGTCTACGATATTTCTACGCGAAGATCCAGTGCGGCATGAAAGGAGCAAGCACATTGATACAATGTATCATTATCTAAAGGACTGCGTGGAAGAAGGGAAGACAGAGGTCAACTACAATCGCACCGATGATCAGTTGGCGGACATCCTGACCAAGGCTTTGGATCGAGAGAAGTTTTTGGAGATGTAAAGAAGGATTGGCGTCCGATCTATGATGTGACCACATCGTGTTTAGGGAGGTGAATGTTAGACTTAAACACGAATTAGTAGTACACGGCATGTGTACGTGGTGGTTTGGTAGGATTCCTAATCCAACTAGGATTAGTATTCCTGGACAACTCGGTCATGTACGTAGCTAGGTTAGCCTAGTATATATATGGACCAGCCCCTGTAATCTAACGTACCTTGAGCAGATTTTATTTAAAAGCAATAAAGAAAACCAACAGGTACGATACGTACCTGCGGCCATTAATCCAGCGAGTTCTCGCGTGCGTTCGTGTGTGTCCAGCTGGTCAACTCGATCAAGTAAAATCGATCAGCCTGCTGTTGTGTACGTGCGTGAGTTGTGCTGTTCCGGCCGGTGTACGTACGTGCGGCGTACGTAGCTATTTTTGCTAGCTTCGATCAATCGGGAATCCAGTGCTTTACTTCGTCGTTCGTCGTCGATCGTTACCGTCGCCGAAAAGTACTCGGTGTCGGGTCTGGGCCAACATTGCCATCCGCTCCTCCGACCTCCACCGTAAACCATCGCTCACCTCCTCCACCGCCGCCCGAGTCAACCTGCATCCGCTACCCCCGGTCGCCTTCGATCTACCCAACATCCATCGCCGCTCTGACTCCACTACCGTCTTCCGCCGCATCCCACCACCCTTGGCCCTACCCAGCAGGGCTGCCTTTTACACGTTGCTTGCACCCCGTGCTCCCTCCTCCTCCAGATCCGAGTCACTCCAATCTACATGCATCAAGACGCCCCTATTCTTCCGACATGACAGCAGCTGATCTGTTTTCTTGTGGTAAGCCTCAACTCTCAACCATGGTCCTCCAAAAACAACAGTTAGGATCTTTAGCTGTTCATACAAATTATTTATCATTAATCTAGGTCTCGGTGGCAGGAGCCCAATGCTCGAAGGATTAGCCGCATGAGTGAGAAAATAAGGGCCATTTGCATATGTTTGGAGTGTGTTGATTTATTCAGTTTAAAGGGCTTTGTTTTCTCGTATCTACTACAATTTTGTAGGTGCTACTGTTAGGTGTACTGTTAGTACTCTCATTTTTTGATTTCATTGAAAAACTGAAAAGGTTCGTGTCCATGTAATTTTTATGCTAGCTATGTACTTTCAGGAACTCTCCGAGAATTAAGAAACCCTCTGTTTTGCTTGGAACACTTGGCCTAGTTGTCTGCCCCTCCTCTTCTGTGCTTTACAGCTTCTCCATAACCATGGAGAAACCTGAAGATCCAAGTGGAGAAAAGAAAGGTGCGTGCTTTCTGAACTGATTTATTGCATATGAATCTCAATGTTGTGTGTTTATATTGGCTTGTTCGTGTCTTATAGTTGACCCAGGCAGACGCTGCAACCTGTGGCTTGCTTGCTTTTTCTGTTTTCTTTCTCCCACTGAATCAACGAATATGCAGCACAGTATGTGTTAAAAAAAGCACTTCTCAACTTCAGATGGGTGTGCCCTCCAAAATACTGACTTCCTGTCTGCTTGTTTGAAAAGAACACAAGCTGATTTTGTTTCTGGAACTCAGCACACTGACTTACTCCATAGGTTATTATTGCCCCAACACAGATTAGTACTAAAAACGAAATATAATACTCCCTCCGTTCCAAATTAGTCGTCGTGGTTTTAGTTCAAATTTGAACTAAAACCATGACGAGTAATTTGGAACGGAGGGAGTATCTCTAATGGAAGCGATGAGTGTTGCATTTGTTTTACTTGTTTTCTATGTCTTTGTGCTATCTACCAAGTTATTGATTACACTATCAGATAGATGGATCATGAGAATGTGTATATGAAGTATGCC
>NC_057801.1:808648548-808649333 GCF_018294505.1 Triticum aestivum
GGGTAAGGCATCATCTACTAGAAACACTTGGTTGGTTGGCTGGGCAACCTCAAAGCTAACATCTTTCTGTGGATTTAAGATTGTCGGTGTTCGTATGGATGTTATGGCCTCTTTTGTCATTTCCCTATTTCTTTCGATAAGCCTTCCTGCTGGTGAATCGATGAGTGTGTATCATTTTGAGACAGAGAAAGCGAGATCAATTTCTCTTTGGGTTTTAAATTCAGGTTGGCCAGCAAGCTTTCTTGAACCAATGATGAAAGAGTATGTCGATGCGGCAAAGTTTTGTGGTCAAAATGGATGGACAAAGGAGTTGGGGCATGACAAGCAAAACCTATCCCAGGTACCTCTCACACTTCTTTAGTATGCATGCTTGTCTTGATGTGGTGATTATCTCAAATACTATGATGTGTTGGTTGTTACCTTCTTATTTGCTGTTTCCATTACTTATTTGATGCATTAGTTATCCCCTTGTTAGAGTCTGAACCGAAATGGAGCTCTCCCGAGCATTTGGATTCTGGACCGTCGGATCAAAATCTCCTCACGATACAGGCCGTCGGATCTCGATCCAAATCGCTGTGGGTCGTTGGATATTTACCCGACCAACCTCGACCATCGGATAAAATTTGAATGGCAACAAAATGTAATATCCATGCCCCCACCAGGGCATTTTGGTCATTTCGCGTGAGAGGGGTATAAAAAGGGACCGCTACCGTGGGATGACCTAGCCGCATCCTCCCTCCCGCACTCGCGCCTCCCCCGCGCCCAGATCCTCCCGCCTCACCGCC
>NC_057801.1:808649641-808657225 GCF_018294505.1 Triticum aestivum
ACGCCCTCTCCCACTCGTCCTCCTCCCTGCTCCCCTTCCTGGCGGCGCTCCCGACCGCCGCACGACGTCTGCTCTTCCCCACCGTCGAACTCAGGCTGCCGCTCCGTCCCCCGTCCCCGTCACACCTCCCCTCGAGCCGCGGGCTAGCGCTCTCCCTTCACCGGAGGAGTTGGGTGAGAGGAGCGTGGGCCGTCGCCGTCCTCGTGCACCCCATGTCGCTGCCGTCTCCTCCACGCGCCCAGTCGGTCGCCGCTCCTCTGCGCCGCCTTCCTCCTCCTCCTCGAGGCCGGCCAGGATCAAGCATGGGCCGCGTGGATAGCAAGGTGGCAGTGCTGTCCGCGGCATAGTCGTGGGCGGGAGGAGCGAGGAGGTCTAGCCATCTGTGGCGCCGTCGCTGCCGTGCCTCAATCCAGGACGAGAAGCTCGCCTCCTGCTCCACCATATGCCCGTGTGCAGCTTGTAGATGCAGATTGGTGTTCGTGCTGCCTCTCCATCCCACAAAGTGTTTCCGCCTCAGGTAACCCACGTCTTGGTCCCCTGATTCAATACTTAGCATAGATTTGAGTTGTGCAGACTAGAGTGTGGAAGTCAGCTGCTCCCCTAAGTAAATTTCTATTGTGTGCAGTGGATTAGGGTCAAGATTTTGGGTTCAGAGAGATAGGTAGAGAGAGGATCATGTGCTTGCTTAGGTTCTGTACTCAGATTCAAAGGACACATAATATTTGTACACATCTCTTCCCAGCTTCATGTTAATTTAACTATCTATTGCATTGGCACTATCTATTGGCTTGTATATCATGATATGATTGCCTCTCGGTGCTTTTGTGTATATGCTGGATCTAATAAATTCAACTTTTATCTAATCGCCCAATTATTTTCTTTTCACTGTTCTGCAGGGATTGGTTGGACATTGCTGAGCCAATATGATTCTAACTTTGCCTACATCTGTTTAGCAGAAGAAATAGAGGCACGTGGACATGTGCAGGTTTGCTCTGAATAAATCATGTTTGTTGCAGGTATTGTGCTTTGGAGTTCTGATGTATGTCTACTAACTCTTGCATGGTGTGTGAGAACATTCCCATGGTTGTCTGTAGTAACAAGGTTTTTAGTAGTATGTAATTTCTGCCAAAAGCGACAACAACTTTGAGAAGCCCATCCTTTACCTTGCAAGCAAACTGGCTAGGTAATTGTCTCCCTCCCCATTGCTTTCTTCTGCCTGTGATCTCATATCATATATGCCTTTTAGACATTCATACTTATTATTGTTCATCTTCCCATTGGCTCTTCTGAGTAAAGCAAAAGCAAGAAATGACTATAGTGTTTGATGCCGGTCAGAGAAAGCAGGAAGAGGAGGAAGCATAGAGGGAAAAGGGTGAGGAAGAGGAGAGCCTGACCGACACGTTGTGTCTCCCATAGGCACTGCGATGTGAGAGTCATATATAGTAATAAGGTGAGCCTCCCGGCCCACACCTTATGGGAACAACAACTAGAGAAAAATGTGATGAAAAAATGTTTAACAATATAATTATGTTGTAAGCTAGAGAAAGATAGTGAGATAGTTTTTGTTTTATTTTGGTTGTGGTTGAGATAATAAAGGTTTTTATGTCAACAAAAAGAAAAGACACTTGCAGTTTTGTATGTTGGACTTGGTGTATGCCTCAACAGCCACTTAGGACGTCGATAAGTTTGTAGTTCTATAATTGTGTATGTATTGGGGCAGGTTATACTTTTGTTTATTGATTTTCTGCCTTTTATTATCCCTGTGTGGCATGGCTCTACGAATGGAACCACTTCAAACTAGAAATTTGAGAAAGTCTGGACTGGTTCAGTGTTTTACTTAATTAGTAACAACTCTCCCTTTTGATTTGATTGATTTTGTTAAAATCTTAGGCCTTTCTGGTGTTGTATACTTGTATGGCAAGGTTGTCTTAACAAAATGATCTATATACAGTTCTTTTGGTTTTGTTCGAACAACATGGTATTGTCCAGAAGAAAAATTGTAATATGGCGCAGCCAACAATTGTCAGATACTTGCCTTTAGAAGTTAGTTTCACAAAGAATCTTTATAGTATGAAAATAAGTTCTTTTATGTTGGAAATATGCCCTAGAGGCAATAATAAATTAGTTATTATTATATTTTCTTATTCATGATAATCGTTTATTATCCATGCTATAATTGTATTGATAGGAAACTCAGTTACATGTGTGGATACATAGATAACACCATGTCCCTAGTAAGCCTCTAGTTGACTAGCTCGTTGATCAATAGATGGTTACGGTTTCCTGACCATGAACATTGGATGTCGTTGATAACGGGATCACATCATTAGGAGAATGATGTGATGGACAAGACCCAATCCTAAGCCTAGCACAAAGATCGTGTAGTTCGTATGCTAAAGCTTTTCTAATGTCAAGTATCATTTCCTTAGACCATGAGATTGTGCAACTCCCGGATACCATAGGAATGCTTTGGGTGTACCAAACGTCACAACGTAACTGGGTGGCTATAAAGGTGCACTACGGGTATCTCCGAAAGTGTCTGTTGGGTTGGCACGAATCGAGACTGGGATTTGTCACTCCGTGTAACGGAGAGGTATCTCTGGGCCCACTCGGTAGGACATCATCATAATGTGCACATTGTGACCAAGGAGTTGATCACGGGATGATGTGTTACGGAAGAGTAAAGAGACTTGCCGGTAACGAGATTAAACAAGGTATCGGCATACCGACGATCGAATCTCGGGCAAGTACAATACCGCTAGACAAAGGGAATTGTATACGGGATTGATTGAGTCCTTGACATCGTGGTTCATCCGATGAGATCATCGTGGAACATGTGGGAGCCAACATGGGTATCCAGATCCCGCTGTTGGTTATTGGCCAGAGAGTTGTCTCGGTCATGTCTGCATAATTCCCGAACCCGTAGGGTCTACACACTTAAGATTCGGTGACGCTAGAGTTGTTATGGGAAATAGTATGTGGTTACCGCAGGTTGTTCGGAGTCCCGGATGTGATCCCGGATGTCACGAGGAGTTCCGGAATGGGCCGGCGGTGAAGATCGATATATTGGACAAAGGGTATTGGAGTCCGGAAGTGTTCCGGGGGTACCAGGCTATGGCCAGCATGACCGAAAGGTGTTTCGGGAGCCCCGGCAAGTGTTGGAGGGCCTCATGGGCCAAAGGGGAAGGGGCAAACCAGCCCACTAAGGGGTGGTGCGCCCCTCCCAGCCCCTCTCACGTAACCAGGAGAGGTGGGGGCGCCTCCCCTAGGGCAGCCCCCCCTCCCGGATTGGGGGGCAAGTTTCCTAGGGGGTGGGGGCGCCCAAACCCATCTAGCACTACTAGGGAAAAGGCTAGTAGCAGCGCGGGTTTTAGATGTATCAGTAGCGCGGGTACCCGCGCTACTAATACGGCGCTACAGCTAACTCATAGCAGTAGCGCGTGCCCACCCGCGCTACTGCTATACAAGTCTAGCAGCAGCGCGGTTGTGGGAAGCTCGCTACCGCTAGTAGCGCTAGCGCTCTTTGGCAGGACGCGCTACTGCTATTGCGGCGCTGCTGCTAACTTTTGTACACTCGCTACTGCTAATTTAAGTAGTTTTTTTTGGCATATTTGTTTTGTATTTGAACCGGCTTTGTAGAAGAATCTTTAGCACATAGAAATTTCATCATGATACACATACAAATGCCTGCGAGACCACAAATGTAATCATAGCATGTACATACAAATAGTCTCTTCATAATCATCATCCAACACAAAGTGATATCTTGTTATCATCTCGAAAATAGCAATACATGCAAGTCTCGAATACTTGCAACTACAACAACGTCATCCATCTAAACAAAGGCATACGCAAGAAGTGCTATCACTATGAGTGAGAGCGGAACCATGCAGTACATGAGGTGGCGGTTACGAGTCCTCTCTCGCGCTAGCGTGAACCTCAAGTAACTAGCTTCTCCTTCTTGTCTGCTTTTGAAGCCTTTATGGCTGGCGCCCGTGAACCCATTCACTTGCGCCTGACACTCATGCCACTCGTTGTACACCCCCGGAACCTTCCCTTTGTACACGACATAGCATTTCCATCTCGCCGTCAAGAAACTAGGTACCTGTTAGAGATGCATGTTCATGAAGAGGATGTACAATCATATATATGCAAAAAAATATACTAGAGCAACACCAAAAAAGAAAGGTTAGCAACTAGATGCAACATATACAGTATGCAAATTAATTAACTAGAGGTACGCAGGTCATCGTACGCCAACTAACAAAGTAGCGTTACGCAAGTTCGGCAGGGACCATGGACATCACAAAGTTTCATCGCTACAAAAAGTATACAAGTTCAACCGACACATATCATCGTCATCGGCATCATAAATCACTAGAAGTTCCATCCTTCCATATCATCGAGGACGAACCCTAGCTGCTTGAACAGTGTGAGGTCTAGACGTTGCATGCCTATGCGAGTTCGGACGTCAGCTCGCGATATAGGGCCGTGGTGGAACATCCCCTTCTCATCGACGACTTCTTTCATGATGATCATCGCAATGTCGCTTTGGATGCGAAAGAAGTCATCTCTAAGTTTATAATTCGCTTCTCCATGAGATTCTAGCCACTTGTGAATATGATCATCATTTCTGCTGTTAATGCGAAGCTTTTGGTGATCCGTGTTGAACTGAATCATGAGATGGACGATGTAGAATCCATCCTTCTTGCTTGGTTTTGGGACATGGATGTAGGAGAAGTTAGTTTTATGCGCGAAACCCATCTTCTTGTTCCTTTGTTTCCTGATATGCACGTGGCCACCTCTATAGCTGAAGCCTTGGAGAGCATCATCTAGAATATTCATTATGTGGGTGTAGTCCTTTTTCTCGTAGTCTCTCGAAGGGTCAAAATACACGGCGTGGGAGACTTGCGGGTAAAGAACGATAAGAACGGCGCGCCCGTTGCTGCGGGGAAAAGACACCTCAAATTATTCCCCATATGAGAGAGAAGGAATGATTGAAATGTACGAAAGGGTTGTACGGAACTGACTTACTTTGGATGATAAGGCACGAGGACAATTTCCCGGTCCTTATTCTGTACCATGAAGTTTTGGAGGTACTCCCTAGCAGTTTCACGCTCAAAGTCGCCGAGACTCAAGAAAGACTCGTGCATGTAGTACGGATCCGCCACACAGATTTGCGAGACTTCTTCACTCTTCACGACGGAGCTCATATGTAGCGCAAAAAGGCGGACGATAGTAAAATCAAGCCGCCTTGTTAGAAACATCTCAAAGATATGGTCAAACCGCAGGAAGAACACCTCCGCGGGCCGTGTGTCGACGTAGCACTTCCCCTCAGGCACACGAGCCGCGCATGTCGGATATCCTAGATCCTTTGAGGCTAGTAGGCTTTTCTCAGTCGACATCACATGGTCGTGCAGTCTCCTGAGATCCCCTGATAGTGCCTCCAGCGGTTTCGGCGGTAGCATCGGCTCGCCCGTGAGATGGAACATGACCGCACCTTTCACGGGTACACGCTCTTCAGAATGCATCGTCTGGCTGTTGTGTGCTCTGGCTTGTTTGGAGGCAGTTACCTTCCCCGATCTCTTCCTCTCCTTTTTCTTGGGCACACCTTCCAGACCCTTCCTTAACCCCTGCCCAAGTGTTCCCGGGCTAAGTACTGTACGACCCTCGCGCCCGGCTAGTTGAGCCTGTGTTGAGGCGGCATCTTCAGGCGTGTCCTGTGAGGATTTCATGAAGAGAGACTTTTTGCATTCCATGGTACGGCCCTGCCCGGGCATATCATCCATATCCTCATTAGCAAGCTGATAGCCCGATTCGTCATATGGTTGACTCATCATATCTATGTCACAGTCATACGCGTTTGTATTGAGGTAATCCATAGGGTCGACCTCCGTCTCATCATCCATTCTCTGTTCTACAGGTACATCAGCCAGTACTATTGCACCCCCTTCATCATGTCGTCCGCCGCTCTCACCCGGCACTACTACAGGAGCTGGTAATTGCGTAGGTGGGGTGGTGGTCTCCGCACATGCTTGTTGATGTGTGGTAGTTATTGGTGTGCTCTCGCCGGCTCCAGACGAATAAGATTCTTCGACCATAGCAGCACCCAACCCTTGCATCGTCCAATCCGCAGCGGGGTCTCGTCGTCCGCTCCCACATGCTGTACTGGAGGAGGCAAATCCTCGTGCCCCGATTTCACACTGGTCAAGCTAACCCTGAAGTGCCCAGCGGGGATCGGGTGGTTGTGGAATGTGCGTTGAGAGGGGTCCATTATCATCCCCTTTCCCACGTCCACCTTCTGGCCTTTGATCAAGTAGAGTATGGTGCATGGGGTTTCTTTCGCCTGCAAACACATATGTCTGTGGTGTAAAACAACCGAAAGGCAACAAAAATGGAATATTATCTATATATATATATATATATATATATATATATATATATATATATATATGTTGGTGCGACATGTAATTACCGTGACGGCGTCGAGCTCAGCCAAAGACGAAGGCCCACCTAGCGCGCCTGAGACTGAGGACGGGCTGCTATGAGCGGGAGCGGCTGCGAGAGGAGGCCCGGTTGCTTGAGCAAGTGATGGTGCGATGGTGTTGTTGTTCATGGAGTTGCTCACAACGAAACTGGGCATCGGCAAATCATGTACCGTCTTGTCTGGATTTTCCTTCGCCCAGTTGATGATAACTGGAACCAAGTTAGTAGCGAAATCATTTCTGCAGGCAGTTACAGCTGCATTGACTGCCTGCTGTAGCAACTCATATTTGTCCTCGGCTGCTTTTTTCGCGTCCTCAGCTGCTTTTTTCTCGACCGCAAGCTTCACCTTTGCGTCGATGTCTGCCTGACTAAACTTCCTTTTCTGCTTCTTGGCCTCTGGGCCGTCGTTGTAAAACACCTTCCACGTGGCGCCGTCTCTAGCGCCGTGCACACGACCATATTGCGGCCGCTGGTCCAACGGGAGTCCCTTAAGTTCGTTCAAGGCCCGGTTGAGAGGGGTGTCCCACTCTTGTTCACCATCATAATCCATCTCGTCTGCATCTTGGTCAGAAGGCCCAGTTTCTTCGTTGTTTGACATGTTTCCTATGATTAAGTGGCCTCATTTATTTCTAAAAGTATGAATAAATGAGAAATGATGTAAAAAGAAATCTATGTGCCAGCACTCGATATGCCAACTATGTAGCACAAATCATGCCTTTATTCACGGGAAATTTCGGCATGACCTTTGCTAAAAAATGGACATATCGAGCGCCTGAAATTCACCGAAACGGAGATGAATCAACATTTCGGCGTAACATAGGCCACTCGGATCATTTTCCAAACATGACATGTCCAAAACATGACATATGCACATATCACATGTCCAGTTCAAATTTCCATATAAATTCAGCTAATTTTGAAACCTAGCTAAATTCATAACTAAATAGATAACCTAATTAATTAACATGAAGAACCCTAGCAGAGAGGGGGGGGTTACAGAGAGTGCAGGGGCGAGGAGGGAGGCGAGGGCCGACGGGTCGGGGGCGAGCGCCGACGCCGGAGTCGGGGGCGAGCGGCTGGGTCGGGGCCGAGCGGCGT
>NC_057801.1:808657810-808662554 GCF_018294505.1 Triticum aestivum
CGCGCCGGAGTCGGGGTCGAGGGCCGGGACGGGGGCGAGCGCCGGGGCTAGCACCGGCGCCGGCGGAGTCGGGGGCGAGCGCCGGGGCCGGGTCGGGCGCGGCGGAGCGACGGGGGCCGGAGAGAGAGTGGGGATTTGGGGGGAAATGGCGGGATGAAGCTGGGCGAGTGAGAATTTTGGGTTAAGTGGACGTAGCAGTAGCGCGTTATGTCAAAACGCGCTACTACTATGATCTGTAGCTGCAGCGCTTTATGGGAAACACGCTACTACTATGGTGCGTAGCGGCAGCGGTTTATAAGAAACGCGCTACTACTATGGTCTGTAGCAGCAGCGGTTTTGTGGAAACGCGCTGCTACTGCCGTCGCTACTGCCAGTTTTCCTTTTTCTTTTCCTTTATTTTATCCCACTTTTATTTCCCGAGGGCAGTGAACGAAGGGAGGGCGATATATGTTGCATCATTTGACGGTTAAATATGTATGCAAAATAGGAACATATATATTACACATCATTGGACCCATGCATAATAATGGCTAAGTGTGTATACAAAATAGGAACATATATATATTACACATCATTGGACCCATAACATACGTTTTCTCAGTGCTGACGTTTTCGTTTTTGAGTCAGCTTCTTTCCCTTCTTGTTCGTCGAAGAATAATTGAGCCCCTCATTGTGACTTTGCCTTTTCCATGGAGTACGATTTTTCTTAGGTAATGTAGTATTGATTCTTCTTTTGACGTATACTTCATCATCATCGTCATCTTCCCTCATTGGGTTGCCGTACTGATCATAGTCTTCCTCGTTGGCGACTCCATCCATTCCAATGATGTTCCTTTTGCCTCTCCTCACGACAACACGGCTGGGATTGCGCGGGTCAGTTATGAAGAAGCATTGTGTCACGTGCTTAGCGTGTACCCATGGCTCGTTTTTTGTGATAGCGTTCACGGTAGCACTCTTGGCGTCGGGTATAGTCATGGTAGTGAACATCCGGCTTTCTCTTTCGACATTCTTAGCCCATCTGACATGGAACATCGTCGTGTTGTGCAGTCCAGAGTAGTCAAGCTCCCAGATCTCCTCGACCCTTCCATAAAATCGTTCAGTTGTGCCGTTGTCGCTGCCGGTCATGCATTCCATCGTCACCCCTGAGTTCTGATCATCACTGTCCATATCTTTTGCCTCCGT
The DNA here is from genome assembly GCF_018294505.1 of Triticum aestivum. Lineage (NCBI taxonomy): Eukaryota > Viridiplantae > Streptophyta > Magnoliopsida > Poales > Poaceae > Triticum > Triticum aestivum. Next base: position 808,658,993 of record NC_057801.1, read on the forward strand.
GTAGAACGTGTATCCGTTGATATCATATGCCTGATAGGTTACGAGGTTGGGCGAGGGGCCATGTGCTAAGGCGTATATGAGCAATCCGTCCTTAGAGCCCTCCTCCGGGGGATTAGCAATAATATGCTCTTTGAACCAATGCAGGAAAGTGGAGTTGTGCTCTCTAGTAACTTCGGCGTCCGTCCTGCATACCCCCCGGTCACGATACTTCTTTGCGATAATTTCTTTGTGCAGTGCCACGAAAGGATCTACCTCGTCTAGGTGTTGTAGCACTACCAAGTTTGCTCTGTCAAAATCGCTGCGTCGATCTGAGTATGCCACGTGCAGTTCCCTGCGACCGTTACAGTGACCATCTCCTTCGAGCCTCCCATCGTGCTTGTTAACGGGCAAACCAACACTAACACCAGGCGGCTGGTCTGCGCCATATAGAAAATTCTCACAGAAAGAGATGCACTCTTGTGCCAAATAGCCCTGGATGATGCTTCCATCCGGACGGGACATGTTACGAATGAATCCTTTGATGATCCCATTCATCCTCTCAAACGGCATCATGTTGTGCAGGAATGACAGCCCCAGGTCTATTATGTCATCCACAATATGGACACACAGATGCACCATCACGTCGAAGAATGCGGGCGGGAAGTACATCTCAAGCTCATTCAGTATCACAACGATCTCTTCTTGTAGCCTTTGGAGCTGCTTCACACTGATCGACTTTCGAGAGATGACGTCAAAAAAGTTGCAGAGACCAATAAGCGTGTCACGGACGTGCTTGTCCATTATCCCTCTAAGGGCAACAGGTAGTATCTGCGTCATCATCACATGACAGTCATGAGACTTCATCCCGCTGAACCTTTTCTTGTCCGTGTCTAGATATCTGCTTATCTTGCCACAGTAACCGGAACTAACTTTCACTCCGGTAAGGCACTTAAAGAATTGATTGATCTCAGCCTGACTTAAGGTGAAGCAAGAGGGGGGGCAATAATCTTCTTTCTTTAATTTCTTGCCCTTCTTCTCCCGTGCCTCTGTCTCCGTCTCTGTCTCGTCTGACATTTTACGGGGTGGAATGTGCAGATCTTCCCTGATTTTCAAATCTTGCAAGTCTTTTCTTGCCTTCGGTCCATCCTTGGTCTTATCCGGCATGTTCATCAGTGTTGCGAGCAAGCTCTGAAGGACATTCTTGCAGATATGCATTTGATCAAGGCAATGAGGTGTATCGAGTTTGTGCCAGTACTCCAAGTCCCAGAACACAGACCTCGTCTTCCATACCTTCAGCAGCGGCTCCGGCGCCTTTCTCATCGTCTTTCCCGGCGCGGGGCACTCATTCCAGTTTTTCAACAGCTCATCGATTTCGGCACCGCTCCGCTTACGTGGAGGTCCTCGATGCTCAGCGTGACCATTGAATAGATCTCCACGGTTTCTCCACGGGTCGTCCTGTTCAAGCCATCTTCGATGCCCCATGTACACGATTTTCCCAGACCCGCCATCTTTCCTTGACGTTAGCTGCTGAGACGTTGTATCATCCATGCACCGCGTGCATCCGCAATATCCATGGCACACCTGGCCTGCCACATATCCGTAACCGAGATAGTCCTGCACTGTCGTGATCAGCGCGGCTCTCATGTTGAAATACTCACCTTTGCTGGCATCCCATGTCTTGGCCGGTGTTTTCCATAACGTGTCTAACTCCTCTTGAAGTAGCCCCAGATACAAATTAATATTATTTCCTGGTTGTTTCGGCCCTTGAATAAGCATGCTCATGTGAATGTACTTCGATTTCATGCACAACCAGGGGGAGGTTGTACATCCATACAAACACGGGCCATGTACTATGGTTGGTGTTCTGGTTGCCAAACGGATTCATGCCATCGGTACACGCGCCGAGCACGATGTTCCTTGCATCACATTCAAAATACCGATAGAAGCTGTTCAACGCTCTCCACTGGCTTCCATCCTTCACGTGTCTCAGCTTCGGATCATCTCCATCGTCGGGCTTCTTCCTCTCCGCGTGCCAGCGCATTAGCTTTTCTTCCTTGGGATCTACAAAATACCTCTGGAGACGGGGAGTGATCGGTAAGTACCATACAACTTTCTGGGGACATTTCTTCCCGGCCTTCTTGTATCGAGAAGCATTGCACACCGGACAGCTTGTTTTTTCCGCGTGCTCCTTCCGATAAATTATGCAATCGTTGATGCATGCATGGTATCTAACATGTGGCAGATCAAGAGGGCACACGATCTTCTTGGCCTCATCAACACTAGTAGGACATAGATTACCCGCGGGAAGAACATCCTTTAGGTACTTGAGATGCTCATCGAGGCTAGTGTCGGTCCATTTGTTTTTAGCCTTCGTCTTCAGGAGTTGGAGCGTGAAACTCAACCGGGTCACCTCAGGATTGCAACCATCATACAATGGAGTGTTCGAGTCTACCACCAGTTGCTCCAGCTTAGCCTCCTCTCTAGAAGCAGCTCTCTCAGTACTCGTCTCCTTGCGAAGCAATGCTTGAACATGAGGGTCCCGCACAATTGAACTTAGTACCGACGAACTCTGCTGCGTGGAGTCCATGTCATTCTCTCCGCTGCCATGTCCGGCCCCTTCTCCTCCGCCATGTCCGGCCCCTTCTCCGCCGCCATGTCCAGCCTCTTCCCCGCCGCCATTATCGATCATCTCTTCGTCTTGCCCCGTGTCATCATTGCCTGCCCCGTCGGCATCCTCAACATCGTCATCCTCATCTTCAATTATCCACCTAGTATAGCCATCCATGAAACCAGTCATGAGCAGGTGCGCTTCGACACGACCATCGTCATGCGGGTCGAGCCAAACTATTCCTTTGCATTTTCGACACGGACATAAAACCTCTGTCCGGTTATTTTCTTTCATGTCTTGCACCGCCGACCGCAACCACCTGTCCACCATCGTTCCACTGACCATCGTCAACTCTGCACGGTAATAATAAAAAAAATTGATTGTAAAAATGCATGCATGCATCAAAGTCATAAAAAAATTTGGCATGACCTTCCCTAAAAATAGGACATATATGGATCTAGAGTTTGCCCGGAATTCACCGAAACGGAAATAAATCGACATTTCGGCAAAACATAGGCAACTCAAAAGCACAATTTGGCGGCGTCAACTCATGCCACACACACAATTTCCACAAACATATCACACACACATAAACACATTTCCATTTTGCAAAAGCATGAAATTTTCATCACCTCTATCTTGATGGCCGAAGATGATGTTGTAGGGAGATCAAAAGTGCACAAATTAAGCTCTTCTTGACAAAGATAGATCTAGTTAGGGGGCAAATAGGTCACTTAACTAAATCCTACATCTACCTAGCTACCTAATTTGGAAGGAGACAACTTCAACTAGTGGAGGGGGAAGGAAAAAGAGAAAGGAGATGCATTAATGGAGGTGGTGTAGTTATGTAGGAGTAATGAAGAGAGAGAAGGTGGATAGAGAAGAGAGAGAGTAATGGGGGAGAAGTATTGAGAAGAAGAAGAGTGAGAGTGGGAGCATGTGGTGGAGGGAAGAGAGGAGAGGGGGAGGTAGGGG
>NC_057801.1:809022342-809022681 GCF_018294505.1 Triticum aestivum
AATGATTGGGCAACCCTCAAATTTTCTTATCTACATCTGAATACCATAAGTTTCGAACCTTAAATTCGTACAAAACATGTAAAACAAAAACCTACATACTACGTAAATCAACTAAAACCTAGCCTACACTACTCGTTGTTGTCGGAGATGCCCACGTTCTCCGTGTCGGGCTCCGGTACATAGATGGCAGCCACAACTCCGGCTCCTGCGGCTCCTCCTCTGCCTCCATGCCGCCCTCTGCCTCGGCCTCCAGATCAGTGAAAAGCTCGTCGATCTCCGCCTGTTGCTGCCGGATGAAGCGCCGACTGACGTCCACACAGGCCTCATCCTGGAAGGACT
>NC_057801.1:809023533-809031269 GCF_018294505.1 Triticum aestivum
TATATCGAACTAACATACATACGGAGGCCTCACCATCTAGAGCTTGACGGGCAAGTATGCGATGAAGCTACTTGCTAGCTAGCTTTGCATGCAAGGCTACCGCCAATGGATCCGGCCGTGAGAGGATCCGGCTCTGAGGAACAAGTGGGTTGATGACTGCATGTGAGATTCTTCGTCTGCGAGGTCAAAAAACGTGTGCTATCTCAATCAATGAACAGTTGCCCATGCTACTGTTGATGACACGATATGTCACGTGTCCTGGCTCATTAGACGCAAGACAGCTCCTCCTGGCTCGTTAAGTGAACACATGCATGTCTTGTGACGCTCTGACGAACTTAGGGGTCGGGGTTGGGGGCGAGGGGGTACAGAAACCAACATTCGGTGGAAACCGATAAAAACCACAAGAAAAAGATGTTTTGAAGTTTTAAGAAAATCTGAAAAAAATATGGAATGTTAAGAGGATAATGTTTTATCGCCACACAAAATTTCAAGTTGAAACACACTACAAGATGTGAGCTATGAAAAAGACAAAATCAGCATTGAATAGTGCCGAACAGTAATGTCACTATTCAGGGCTGAATTTGTCTTTTTCATAGCTCACACCTCGTAATGTGTTTCAACTTCAAATTTTGCATGGCAATAAAACATCACCCTCTTAACATCCCATATTTTTTTTAAAATTTTACAAAACATTAAAATATTGTTTGCACGAAGTTTTTATTGAATATTGGTTTCCGTATGTTATTCTCCCGGAGACTTGGCGCAGCCTCGTCTTCTTCTTCTCACAATACACAAGAAATTGGATGTTAGGGATGAGATCCTCTAACTTCACGAAATGATGTTAGGGAAGCTACGGTACCCTGACATCCCTTCTTCACATCCATATAATTAAGCCTAAAATGACTTGAATTAATTTGTAAATTACAAATCTACTGTATACATTTACAAAAATTACATACAAACAAAATTATGATGCAATAAAATTAATTTCGGATTTTATTTTCTATGAACAGTAATTGCGCACATTATCTTTGCTACAGTGCCCGTGACATCCTTTCTTCATTTTGCACTGGGATTGCACTGTAGCTTCATGACATCCCTTCATGATGTTAGAGGATCCGTTCCCGCTCCACTAACAGCCACACGACCTGGCCGGCACAAACCAGACCAGAACTTGCCACATCACTCGGCTCCACTTGATCATACTTTAGCTCATCACAGTTCAGTCTTCATTGCGCCTTGCCGTTTCTCACGGCATCACCTTATCGCACAACATAATCGGCATCCCACCATGCTCGCCGCATCACACGGCACCGCGGCTTCACACCATCGGCATCTCGCCTTGCCTGTCGCATCACACGACAACCCGGCATCTCTCCTCTTCCGCACATTGAACCGAGGCTTCGCCGGACTACACCACCCTACGACCGTCTAAACTACATGCATAACGAAAACTACATATATAGAGATATAATCAAGATTAAAAAGCTAACAGGGGACAAACTGTCCCTTTCCTCAATAGAAAAATTTAACTTGATGTGCAAGGAAAGATTAGCCATCTGTTTTGTTGGGAGCCGACGGCGTCAGGGACAGATACGCGTCAGTTTCAATTGGGAGCTCCTGGTGATAGGGAAAGATAGTTTTTTTCGACAAAGGGTGAATTTTATTGGTTCGGAATGGAGCATCAAGAGAATACAAACATAGTGAGCACACACCCGGCCTCTGCATAACTAAGATGCACACAGTCAACATCAACGCGCACACACACACAAAAACACGCCGATAAATAGCAAAGTCAAATAAGACCAAAGCTATACATAGGCGATAAAAAAACACAAAAAAGATCATATCGGTGATCAGCAAACTAAATCGGTGATCGTATCCGCACCAAACATCCCATGACATCACACGACCGACGAGATTCTTCAACAGCAACGCCTTCAGAAAGGGATTGGCGCTCAAGCGCCGCCGTCACCGGATCCAACCATCCAAAGTCAGAATCTAGGTTTTCACCCTGAAGAACCTGAATGAGCATATCCGAGCAATGCCTTCAAGAAGGTAACGATGTAAAAGCATTCTTGTTTTGGCCAGATCCCAGCTGAAGTGCCGACGTCACTACCAGAAACAGAAATATTCCTGTGAGCCGAAACCCGACAGGAAAATAGGGTTTACCGACAGGGAAAGTATTTCCTGTCGGCCAACCGTCAGGGTTAGCCGTCAGGCATAGCTCGACAGGGAAATTATGATATGCCGACAGGAACATTTTTCCTGTCGGTTTTCATTGTTTCTCTGACGGTTTTGGCCTCACAGGGATACACAGTCGTTAGGTTTGGTAAACCAGGTAAATTTCATATCCCTGTCATACATAACCGCCAGGAAAAATTGAGTCCAATGAACAAAAAAAAATCTTAGAATTGATGGTCTTACGCATAGCTATTTTATTACTCTGATTGTTTAGAACAAAGAAACATCGCTATCAATAGCTTCCATCAACCATGGAGTTACAAATTCACATACATCGGATACAATTCCATCAAATTTACATACATGAATCAAAAGAGAATGAAAACAGAGGTGCAACATCTAAAATCACTAGTGCATCAACTAAATATTCACAGCGTGAGACCTCTTTTCATAATGTTTGGTTACAGCTTAAGTTGCAAGCTTCTCTTCAAGGTTACCCTGCAGTGGACATAAATGAACTTGTACAAAAGTGCAAGTGTCTCGCATAAAAAAAGGTGCAAGTGTCAACACTTTGATACAAAAAGGTGACAACAAACAGGAACAATATCTATAAGATATAATAAGCATAATCGATCTGATATCTCAGTTTCTCGCAATAACAGTGGCATATATACACAACTTGTTTTTGTCACAGCAAAGTTACCCAATTTTACAGCTATATGGAAAAAATAATGGAGTAATTTGTGATAGAATCATATCTCAGATTTATACAAACCATGCAACTGAAAAAATCCATTCAAATGACAACCTAACCACATGCTTCTGGATTAGGTAGAAATATTTATCACCTAACAGTCTGGATTGATGAGATATTAGAGGCTTCTTGCAAGTCAGGCTCAAATCACAGTACCAATGTCAATACTCTTAAGTGCAAGTGCTCAATGATGCATCACCACAAAATTGTATAGTAAGAAAATAACAAGGAGTTAAGTCTAACCATTTCAGATGTTTGAGAAAAATGGGCAGAGTCATCATCATCTCCATAACAGTAAAAACCAAAGGATTATGCAATTATTCAATAATGTAACAGCAGGGAACAGTACCTCTTTATTCAGAAGAATAAGTAGAATTTCTTGCCTTTATTGATAACCTTAACGTCCTGCTGCAGCCTCCTTGTTGTGCTGATCCTATTCCGTGTAATTTCCATGCAACGGATCATTGGTCCCTAAATCATAACATAATGAAAGAGAATGAAACCAAAAGGATCATTGGTGAGACAATAATACATTTTTACAGTACTGCATGGTGAGACAATAAAGGGTCCCAAAGAAATAGAAAGGGGTAGTTTGCAGATTAAACCAATATAGCAGCTACTGGCTCAATAATGTTGATCTGAGGATGTTGGGCACACTGAACACAGCACGGTATGTTTTAATATACACAAGGCAACTTGATTTGATAATTATTAATGATACAAGTTTGGAGTCCAGGGTGAAAGCAAAAGTAAAAATACCTTGATTAGAACAAAAGCTCTTGCATCTCTCGTAGATCTCGAATCTTGAATTTTGCTCCTACTGAAGATGGATTGCAAACTAAAAAAATCAGACCTCAAATAGGTGTTGACCAATATTTAATTTATAGGTTGATGTGCATACAACAACAAAATATGGAAGGGAATAGTACCACTTCATTTGGAAGAATATTATTCAATTTCTTACATTGAGTGATAACGTGTGATGTTTGTTCAATTCTTATTAAATCAAAAAATAATGAAAGAGATTAAATCAAAGGGTATGGACAAACAAATTAGAGAGCAAAACTGTTACATACTCGATAGTGAGACAATAAAAAAATCATAAGGAAATAGAATGGAAAGTAACATTAGGAGTTTATGACTGAACAAATGTAGCAGCTATTGGCTCAAAACAGACCAGATGATCTTGAGCATACTAGACATCGAATTTTATTGTAATATATAGGAGAAAACATGCCATACAATTATTCATGATAAATTTTGGAAGGGTGAAAGCACAAGTAGAAAACCTTATGCACCGTGTGTACCAACACAAGACAAAAAAATAGTTATGTATAGAACCTGCTAATGTCTTTTTCATGATTCTTATTTACTGCTCGATCTTGAGAAAATTAACTGAGAAACCAATGTTCGCTGTTACTTCTTACTCTAGTTACAACATCCAGTTACATGTTGATACACAAAATACAAATATTGGAAGGGGTGACCCACAATTACAAAACTAGAAAAAGAAGATATGCAGAGCTATATTTGAGAAACCAGTGATATATTAAATGATAACAAGCATGCAGTATTGTCCATTACCTTTACAATTAACAGTCCAACTTTGTTTCCCTCCTCTGAAGAAGTGATTTTTTAGGAGTCCTGTAACCTGGAAGATGAAAATCAAAATATATCAGACTTTCTAAAAGCAGTTGTGGTTCTAGCTAGTACTACTAGTAGAATCTCTTGCAGACATACGGTTGCAGAGCAGAGACATCAACTACCTTGGCCTATTCAAGACCAATGTCTGTATAGAGCCATTTTCTTCTACCAGTACCCAGCAAATGAGGAAGGAGACCATTCTCGTTATTTTCTGGTGATTAGAGTCGGGGGTACTCACATATGAAATTAATCAGGAAATGGAAACAAATCCTAAAGAAGGGAAAATAAGAAGAAAAAAATGGATCTGGAAGGGTGGTACCTGGATGGAAAGGGGCGGCACTCATAGAAGGATGCGATGGCGATCGATTGACGACATTAGCAGGTACTTTTACGGCGACCCTCCGGAGGTAGAGGCGAAGTTGACGGCCATATCTCGGCGGCGGCTGTTCCTTGTTCGGAAACCCAGCGAGTATGGCGAATGGGGCGGGAGAGAGGTTGGCGGACGCGCATCCGGCGACGAGGGATCTGGGGCGCAGCAGGTTGGCGACGGATTTGGGGCGCATCTGCGTAGAGACGACGAGGGATCTGGGACGCCGATGGCTGGCGGCGGCCAGATCTGGGATTTGGGGGCGCCGCTGTCTGGCTCGGGTGGGGAATGACTGGGATTTTTTCGCTGGGGCTTTATTCCAAGTTTTCCAACCGGTGAGCGGCAGCCCAAAAATTAGTTCAGCGGCGGGACGGGCTTTGTTTTCGCGTGCGTGGCTGAATTCATGGCGGCAAACCTGGGCTTCATTTTCGCTGTGGGTTACGCACGCCAGGGATATTGGTTAGTCCTGTGGGCCGGGCCAGGACCGACAGCAATATTGTTTTTTCTGTGAGTTTTTGCCTGGCGCACAGGAATATGGCCCATTTTCCTGTGCGCTAGTGCGGGCCCGACAGGAAAAGTTATAACGCACAGAAAAATTTCAGTTTCTGGTAGTGCGTCCCCTAGCATGAAGCTGGAGTATTCGTTTGCTAGGATAGTTTCCCAACCAGTTCCTTGTGGATTGATGTCCAGCCTTAGCCCTTGGTACCCCAGTTTAGTCTTTCGTTGTAAAATCTATTTATTAAGCTTATACTATATCCAGTCACGTCATTAAGGTCTTGCAAACCCATTTTAATTACACTCACACTTAGGAAAAAAAATTTAGATTATGTCTTTCAAGACATGGATAAAACTAAAAATAAATATAAAATTGCATGCCTCTATGGTTTAGTCTACACTTTTAGAGATTTATATGTGTGGTTGAGTTTGATTATTGCAGATTAGTTATGTTGAATTCAAGTTAGTTTGTCATATTTTAGAGTGTCTATATGTGGAAAATATACGTGAGATGTATGGATGAACGCATGAAACATCAGACTAACCATCTCCGTTTAATAAATAGCAAAGATGAAGATAAAGATATTTATACGTTCTGCTGCATTTTAGTGTCATTAAACATCATGACAAAGCATTTGATCTATAACGAAGCATCCGACATATATCTCGATAGATGTTTCCAGTAGAGAGTATGTTTGTCTACACTTGTTTTAGAGAATATACCCAAAGGGCACCTTATATTTATTAATGAAAATTGTAGTTAGTACACAAGGGGAGAAACTTGACATCAAACCACCTCTGAAAATAAGATCACATGGAAAGCCTTTCTGACTGCCTTCCTCCTTGCCGGTTGCCGTATGCTGGATCTTGCACTGAATAGGCAGTAATTAAGGGAGGAACACATGTAAACACCCTTGAAGATCGCAATAGGCACCCACTGCTACCAACCAGAACTATTCTATACCTACTAATAAAGAGATTAGTGCTTCTGCATGTCCGTCCAAAAAATACCCCTGAAGTTGCTATAAATTAACCACTATGCCACCCATAGGTGAAGAAAGCAATTCAATTTTTCGTTCCAAATTCACCATAATGCTTGGTTCTTTTATGGAGACCATACCATATATATATCACCAACGCACAAATGCCACAGTGGACTCTTCCACCCTGGAGACCAAGGTTTGATCCTCGGGTCCTCCCGCTTTTCCCCACCCTGGGGACTAAGGTTCTATCCCCGCGTCCTCCCCTTTTTTCATCCACGCACCGCCTCCCCCCACGTACGCGTTTATGGGTCGGCCCATGTGCAGAGGTGAAGACTCTGTTTTTTATTAGGTTTTTGTGTCTTTTCTTTTCTCATTTTTCTTGTTATTTCCTTCTTTAAATTAATTCGGGATTTCCCAATTTCAAAAAGTTGCGAGTTTTGAAAAAAATACAAGAAATCATATATTTTTTGCAAACTCAAAAAACTTCTCGGGAAATCATAAAATTTTCACGGATTCAAAAAATGTTTGGTGATTTTACAATACTATTCGAAAACTACTAAAAACAATCCATAATTTGGGAAAATTTGTCAGGAAATAAAATCATGTGCATGATTTTGAAAAAATGATCGTGAATTCAAAACATATTCATGAATCTGAAAAAATGTCCATGAAATTTTAGCAAATGTTCACAAAAAGTCAAAAAAATATCAGAATTTCATAATTTGTTCCCCATTTTTTGCCAAGTCAAAAAATGTGCATGAATTCAAAAATTGTTCATGCATTTCAAAAAATGTCCGTCTAAACAAAACAAATGTTTGTGATTTAAAAAACCCATATTTTAAAAAATATCTCAAATTTCAAAAAAAAATTGTCGATTCGTAAAACTGTTAGCCGATTCAAAAGTCTTTTATGTCTAGGATTTGATTAGTTGTTGGAAAGTCTTTAGATGTCCATGTGTTGGGAGTAGTTTGTGATTGATGAGATATGTTTTCAAAGTTTTATACATTCCCTTGCACGACACAATGACAAGTGTGTTGTGCTCTGGCAAGCTCAATGCGTTGGGATTTACCGCGTCGCATACATTGCAATCACGTGGACATCGTGGACATCATCGGCGAGGTAGGGAAGATAGATAAGTGGCAACATGATGAGCCATCGTGTTAAAGTAGGAGACATGCATATATTGGGGTATTGAGTCATACTTATTTGGCTAGCAGGTAATTAAATTTTTTGTTTCCCGTTGAAATGCATGGGCAAGTTTGCTAATAATCGCTAAGGGCATCTCCAACAGCAACCTGCAAATTTCCTC
>NC_057801.1:809031279-809058829 GCF_018294505.1 Triticum aestivum
GATTCAAAAGTCTTTTATGTCTAGGATTTGATTAGTTGTTGGAAAGTCTTTAGATGTCCATGTGTTGGGAGTAGTTTGTGATTGATGAGATATGTTTTCAAAGTTTTATACATTCCCTTGCACGACACAATGACAAGTGTGTTGTGCTCTGGCAAGCTCAATGCGTTGGGATTTACCGCGTCGCATACATTGCAATCACGTGGACATCGCGGACATCATCGGCGAGGTAGGGAAGATAGATAAGTGGCAACATGATGAGCCACCGTGTTAAAGTAGGAGACATGCATATATTGGGGTATTGAGTCATACTTATTTGGCTAGCAGGTAATTAAATTTTTTGTTTCCCGTTGAAATGCATGGGCAGGTTTGCTAATAATCGCTAAGGGCATCTCCAACGGCAACCTGCAAATTTCCTCCTGCATTTGTCCGCTTGGGGGGGGGGGGGAGACCAGTCCACGGACACGAATGCGGGAGGCCGCCATCCAACCGTAGCCGCATACACTTTGACAACAGTTCGAATCAATCGGACGAAATTCGTGCAAACCGGGCGAATTTTGATATAAACACGACAAATTTTATTTTAAATAGAACAATTTGTACATAAAATTGGACGATATTTCGTCTCGGGAATTAAAAACCTTAAAATAAAATCCTAAACTACCCTATACTTCACGGTGACCTTGTACACCATGTCGGGCTGGCCGACGGCACTTCCTCCGTCATCGTCACCCGATCCGGCGTCAAAGTTGTCGTCTCGGGGTTCGGGCGGTGAAAGGTGGCGGCATCACGGCAGGGCTTCCCGGTAGCTGCATGACGCTCGCGGATGATCCTGTTCGCTTTCTCCTGTGCCGTGTGCAGTGCGGCCGCGGCCACCGACGACATGGGCGGGGAAGGGGGGAGAGGGCGGCGGGCCTTGGAGGAGGCGTCATTGGCGACGGTGATCTCGGCGAGAGACCACTCCTCGCCGTTCCTTGCCATCTCCCCGTCGAGGTGGCAGAGTCGGTGCTTTCTCATCTCCGTTGTCGCCACGAAGAGGTCCAGAGCCCAGGAGTGCGTCGGCTCAACCACGATGTGTGGCGGCGGGACTTCGGAGTCAGAGAACTCTGACCGACGCATCGCGTTGCGCCTGTTCCGGCGCTGCCTCTCCCTGTCGGTGTACCCCTACGTCGTTAGGGCACTCCGGGACGATGAAGAGCTGCCGCCACCGTCGGCGCGGAGGTAGTGCCGAATGCGACCGAGTGCTTTTGTGATCGCATTGGGCCGCTCCTCCTTTACTCACCAGGGTGGAGAGAGCCGCTCCTCCTTGACGCACCAGGGCAGCGGAGAGACACGTTGCTGCTTGACACGCATTTGCGGGGTTAGAGGCGCTCTTCCTTCACGTGGGGTCCGATTTGGACACCGCGGTTGCACGGGGGAGAGCGCGGAGGGGATGGTGACCACGGCTTCATGGGGAGGAGCGTCCCCGGTGGCGGAGCCGGGCCGTTGAGGTGGAGCACGGAGCAATGGAGCAACAGCTCCATCAGCTCCTCATACTCCATGTAGGTGACGGTGTACACCTGGCCTGCCGCCGTCGATGCAGACTTCTACTACTGCTGCAGCGTCGGGTCCTCCTCGTCGCCGTAGGAGATGACGATCTCCGTCTTTGTCGAGGAGCCGCCGGCTGATGAGGATGATGACCCCGGAGTTTGAGGGCGGCATCGCCATGATCTGCCCGAACACGCCCCAGTACCGCCGCCTGGCGGCGCCGACGCCTCGGACTTGCCTATCGCTAAAGATGTGGAGGGAGATGGGCAGGGAGAGGGAAGGATGAGGATAGATTGCGATGTGGAAGTCACCAGAGCGTGGCTTATATTGCCTCGAACAGGCCATGTGAGGTGCGGGTCAGCTGCTTCAACGTGGCGTAGTGGGCAGAGTCTATTCCTTGGGAAGCTGCGTCCGAATTGAAGCGGCGGCTCTTGAGAGGTTGCGTCGACCTCCCTCCCTTTGGTCACATCATGGCATCCATTCCAGCCGCTGTGTGCTTTGGGCCAGCATGAATACGGCGCGTGCATCAGAAGGAAAGCATGGGAGAGACCGGGGAGGAGGTTGGTGGGCCAGGGCGGTTAGAAGCAGGCGCGGCAGCGGTCCGGACTCCCGCAAAGCTCTCCCACATTTTTCTCTGGTTTGCGGGAGAAAACGCGTCCAGACGCGCCGCAGACCGATACAGGACGGCGTTGGATCTGTTCCACGGTCCGGATAGTACAGTCCGTGTTAGGGAATGTAGTAATTCAAAAAAAATCCTACGATCACGCAAGATCTATCTAGGAGATGCATAGCAACGAGAGGGGAGAGTGTTCCCACATACCCTCGTAGACCGAAAGCGGAAGCGTTTAGTAACGCGGTTGATGTAGTCGAACATCTTCACGATCAAACCGATCCAAGTACCGAATGTACGGTGTCGTGGTTCTAAGTCTGACAATAGAATAGGGGGTAGGAATGGAGAGGCAAGATCCTAGCTATGGAGTAGTTGTATACGCAAGAGGTTTACGAGTTCAGGCCCTTCTCGGAGGAAGTAACAGCCCTACGTCTCGGAGCCCGGAGGCGGTCGACTGGATTATATGCGTATGATTTGCAGGGGTGCGAACCCTTTACACCGAGGAAGGGGGTGGCTTATATAGAGTCCGCCAGACCCCTCCGGTCCTCAGTTATGCAGGGTTTAAGGTACATTAAGGTCGGACGTTACTGGTAATGCCACACATAAAGTGCTATGATGACCATAAAAGCTACTTAATGACAGACCGTTTACGTGCAAATTGACTTTAGGTCTCCTGGCAGTCGAGTGGTTGGCTTCATGGTCGAGTGTCTTCGAGTCCGTCGAGTGGAATCCTTCCAGGTCGACTGAAAGGTGGTTTCTTCTAGAGATGTCCTTGGGGAGGGTATCTTGGACAGGTCCATGACCCTACCCTAGGTACATGGCTTCATCATTAGCCCCCGAATGGATCGAGGTTTGAGTGGGGAAGGAGTTGAACACACTTCCGACCCATTTTCGTGTTGTGAGTATGTCTTGTTCTGGATCAACGAACTTAGGTGACGGCACCAACTTCTTTTTCAGTCGCCTTGATCCATTCTTTGTATCCGTCGAGTGAATTTCTTTACTTAGAGAACTCCGAACGACAGGACAGAGGAAATCTTCCGTCTGACGATTTGCTCTGCAGCCTGCGGATTTAGCGGGATTCGAATTTCGGGAAGCGCACGGGGCGGAGGAGGCCGCAGTAATCAGATGGGATAAGGCAAGAACGCCTCGATCTCCTTGCCACCTTTTTCGGCACGTATCGCGTGCACGACTATTGCGGGATTTGACAGGATTTCCCGGGCCTACAAGTCAGTCACTCGGTAGTAACCTCATATAAGGCCCCGGGCGGGGGTTTTTGAACAGTGCGCTCTCATTTCCTCCTCTCTTCCTCAGACTTATCTGCCGCATTCGCTTCCGTCTCAGTGCCGCTGCTCTGTGCGTGTCTCACCGGCGACGATGGTGAAAGAGAAGACGGCGGCCATGGAGCGGGCGAAGAAGGCGATGGCGAAGGCGAAGGGAAGGGCGACCAGTCGGGGCGGATCTTCGTCGAGGGCCGGCCTGCCGCAGGGCTGGATCCAGGGCGACTGGATCTGCTCGACGATTTGTCAAGAAGATCTTGACGACCTGGCCAATGGAGGATTGATCCCCCATGGATCGGCGTGGCTCCCTGGGAAGGAGTCTGAGCCGCAGCCTCAGGAGGGTGAGGTCGTTCTCTTGGCCACCCATGTCGACCATGGGTTTTCTTTGCCGCCTCACCCTTTCTTTCGGGGATTTCTGAATTTCTTTGGGGCGCAACTCCACCACTTCACACCCAACACCATCGTGTACCTCGCTGCTTTCGTGTCTTTGTGCGAGAATTTCTTGGGTTGTCGGACTCATTGGGGTCTTTTCAAGCACATTTTCACCTGTCATTCCCAGACGGTGAAAAAGGCCAATCCGAGTGACGAGAGAACACAAGTGATTCAAATGTGTGGGGGTCTTGGGGTTCAGATAAGGGGGAAAAGTTCTTTTCTGCCCATGATCCTTCCCGACTCGGTCCGTGGATGGCAGTCGACCTGGTTTTACTGCAAAGACCAGCCGACGCCAGGGCAGTCGACTGGACTCCCTCCTTTTTCTATGGACCGAGTGAGGAAGCCTTCCTCTTTGAAGGTGATCCCGGAAGAGAAGGAGCAGATTAAGGTGCTGGTCGAACGTGTTGTCTAGCTTATCCATGACGGGGTGATCAACATGGATCTCTTGGAGGTCTTCCTACGATGACGCATCCAGCCGCTTCAATATCGAGACCATCCAATGTGGATGTATTCTGGCACGGAGGACACCACTCGGATCCACCTGGAGGAGGTCGAGGAAGCCACGCTGGAGAGGTGGCTGACAGCCATCACAGGGAACAAAGACAACCCCCGAGGAGCCAGGAGGATTCCTCCACTCGACCAATCATACGAAGTAGACCAGGTCCAATTCTGCATCTCTGACTGTGATCCTGTTTTCTTCATTCTGTTTGCTTAAAATTAGTCGACTGACTTTTGTCTTGTTTGTTGTCTTCTATACCACTACTGAGATGTACTCGATGCCCAACGGGGCCCAAGAGCAGGCCGAGGAGGAGGAGGCGAGCGGAGGTGAAAGTCTGGAGGAGTGGGAATCTGATGGTGAGGGGGATGAAGATGACGACGGCTCCAGTGAAGAGGAGGAGGAGGAAGTCGATCATCCTCGCACGGAAAGGCGATCCAAGCTCGTCCACGACCCCGCGGTCGAGCGTGGCAAAGCGACTGTGCCTGTCGGGCAGTCGTCGAAACGCCCTCGGACGGCCTCTCCAGCGCCGACTGAAAAAGCGCCGAAGCATCCCCGAGCGGCGTCATCAAAGCCGTCGAAGGCCCTGCCCAAGATGAGAATGGCCATTCCCATCATTTCCGGGTAACAACAGAACTTGTGTTTTCTCGTTTAGCATGGACAGACTCTTGGTCGACTCGTTGGCTAACCAACTGAGTTCTGAAATCTGCAGTGCTGCTACCTCCGAGACCTCAGCCAGGAACGAAGACCAGGAAATGGAAGATGCTGCCACCTCCAACCTTGGTATGATCTCTGTAGATTTGCTTTTGGTCGATTGGATTTTCGTTTTTAACTTGGATCTTTCCTGTAGCTCCATCTCATGTCATTGATCTCCCTGATGAGGCGCCGCTGAGGCCGAGGAGGAATAAAAAGGTGCCGGCTGGCAAGACTACTCAAATTGCATCAATCCCTGAGACGCTGGTTCAGGAGGTGGCAACATCACTCGGACTTCCGTGTCCTTCGCTGTGCCGCTGACGAGTGCTCGACCTTCGTCGTCGACTGCTGATCCGCCTTCCCTTTTCGCCACACACCACGTCCCATAGGACCAAGCGGGTGCTGCTAAGGAGGCTATACGCCAGGCGGGGATCATGATGGAGCAGGTGAAGGTGATCCGGGAAGCCAGCCAAGCGGCCTATGATGCTAGCTCAGCCCTTCGGAGCAACGTCCAAGTTAGTTGGTCACCACCTGTTCTGTTAGGATATGCTATCTGAAGACTTTCTTTCCGAAGATCTTTGTATCTGTACACCGACTGGGTGTGTTGATTGAATTTTTGGATTGGTGGGGGCACGCTGAGTGCACCCACTAGGTGTAGTCCCCAAGACTATGGTGGACTGCTGCCAGTCGACTGTAGTCTTTGTATTTTGAACTTCTTCACTCTAACTTATTCACTCGGTCTGGTCGGACCATGTCGAGTGGAATCTTGGAACCAGTGGGGGCACGCTGAGTGCACCCACTGGGTGTAGTCCCCGAGACTAATGTTGAATATTTTGATTCGACTGTAGTGTTAGAAATGTTATTGTTTTTCTCTTGGTCACTCGGAAGCAACCTATATTTGATGTCTGTCGACAGACCCTTCACAGAAATCTTGCGAGCTTGTGGCTCGCTACACTAAATTGGAAAACAAACACATCCAGCTCGACCTTGACTTGAAGCTTGTTCAGGAGAACTTTAAGAAGGCAAAAGATGAAGCGAAAGGTATGGTTGGTGAGAATCTTGACGACTGTCTTTATCTTTCTTCCCATTCCTGATTCTGATCTCATTGTCACTTTGCAGATAAAATGAAGCAGGCTCTGAAGAAGAAGGACCATGACCTCGCCGAGGCGCAGAAGGCGGCTTTGGACAAAACGAAGCTTGCGGAAGAAAAACTGGCTTCAGTCGGTAAACTTGAAGAGGAGAACGCCAATCTGACAGCTGCTCTCGACGTGGCCAACAAGGAGGTCAGCCGTCTGAAGAACGATAAGATAGCTCTGAGTGACAAGGCTAGCGAACTGGCGGGGAAGAAGAACGATCTGGAGGCTTATCTGGGAGGGCTCGCCAAGAAGTTATTCATCATGCTTGAAGGTAATCTCTTTTATCCGACTGACTTGTTATCATCGACTCATCATAGAACTGTTAGCTCAATTTCGACTTGTGTTTACAGAATTCTGCCAAAACTTTGAGGAGGAGACCAGTCGAGTGCAGACAAGCCTGGACCCCATTAACTCTCCTGCGAAGGATGAAGCTGCTATGAACATGCTCCGACTGGAATCTCGTGTTGCTAGAGTTGTTGACTACCTTGCTCGACTGAAGGTTGCGGCGTCGCGAATCGACATGACAGTCTGGCCGGGAGAGACGCTTCAAAATGACCTCGAGTCTCTAATGACTCGACTGAATGATGTTCCAGGTCGAGTGCAAGAATGGAAGAAGTCTGCTGCCAGGTGCGGTGCTGATGTTGCTCTGTCCCTGGTCCGTGTTCACTGCAAGGATGCGCGACAGGACAGGCTGGCATCTATCAAGGTGGCCAATACCAAGAAGCACGACTTCCAATCTTTCATGGAGACCTTCATTGTTGCTGCCACTCGGATTGCTGACGGAATCGACCTGGACCAGTTTGTCGCGCCCTCCAGTCCTCCACCTGAGGAGTAAGAAAAACTTCCATGCTTCGCTTTAAATTTGCCTCGGTATGCCGAGTGGTTTTGAAACCGATAAACTTTTACAGGCTTGACGCCTGAGTACTTCTGAATCCGTAGGATGTTATCTAAACTTCATGCTTATCGTTGAATATGCTTGCATTTGCCTTCGAGCGAACTTTGTTCTTCACTCGGAATATAATTTAATGCATGAGACGCAGCTCTGAGGTGGAAAGTCCAGTCGACTTGCACTACATCGCTCTTACAGGTAGGGATGGAGCACAGATTGCAGTCGACCTACGTCCTTGCGGATCAGGATGGAGCGCACGTTGTATTTGTGGTGTAGCTTTGAAGGAGAAGGCAGCAGTCGACCTGCACCTCGTCGTCCTTGCAGAGCGCACATTGTATTTGTGGCGTAGCTCCGAAGGAGAAGCCAGCAGTCGACCTGCACATCATCGTCCTTGCAGAGCGCACATTGTATTTGTGGCATAGCTCTGAAGGAGAGGGCAGCAGTCGACCTGCACCTCGTCGTCCTTGCAAAGCGCACATTGTATTTGTAGCGTAGCTCCGAAGGAGAAGGCACCTGTCGACCTGTACCTCGTCGTCCTTGCAGAGCGCACATTGTATTTGTGGCGTAGCTCCGAAGGAGAAGGTAGCAGTCTGCACCTTGTCGTCCTTGTGGATCGCAATGGATTAAATACTTAGGCGAGTACTGGACTACAGCTAAGCCTCCAAGTGGGAGGTTTGCTCTCCACTCGGTAGGATTTTTAAATACTTAGGCAAGTACTGTACTGCAGCTAAGCCTACGAGTGGGAGGTTTGCTCTCCACTCGGTAGGATTTTTAAATACTTAGGCGAGTACTGGACTGCAGCTAAGCCCCCGAGTGGGAGGTTTGCTCTCCACTCAGTAGGATTTTTAAATACTTAGGCGAGTACTGGACTGCAGGTAAGCCCCCGAGTGGGAGGATTGCTCTCCACTCGGTAGGATTTTTAAATACTTAGGCGAGTACTGGAGTGCAGCTAAGCCCCCGAGTGGAAGGATTGCTCTCCACTCGGTAGGATTTTTAAATACTTAGGCGAGTACTGGACTGCAGCTAAGGCCCCGAGTGGGAGGATTGCTCTCCACTCGGTAGGATTTTTAAATATTTAGGCGAGTACCGGACTGCAGCTAAGCCCCCAGTGGGAGGTTTGCTCTTCACTCGGTAGGATTTTTAAATACTTAAGCGAGTACTGGACTGCAGCTAAGCCCCCGAGTGGGAGGATTGCTCTCCACTCGGTAGGATTTTTAAATACTTAGGCGAGTACTGGACTGCAGCTAAGCCCCCGAGTGGGAGGATTGCTCTCCACTCGGTAGGATTTTCAAATACTTAGGCGAGTACTGGACTGCAGCGAAGCCCCCGAGTGGGAGGTTTGCTCTCCACTCGGTAGGATTTTCAAATACTTAGGCGAGTACTGGACTGCAGCTAAGCCCCCGAGTGAGAGGCTTGCTCGTCACTCGGTAGGATTTTTACATACTTAGGCGAAACGGATTCGCAGCTAAGCCCCCGAGTGAGAGGCTTGCTCGTCACTCGGTAGGATTTTTTTTACAAACTTAGGTGAAACGGATTCGCAGCTAAGCCACCCACTGGGGGATTTCTCACGTAAACAAAATTATCCGAGTGAGTACTTAAGTATAAAAGGGACGGAGTAGCTCCGCATTCCAAGCTCGTGTCTCGTCAATCTGGTGATCGACATTGTAAATACGATACGCTCCATTGTGGATAACTTTGGTGACAATGAAGGGGCCTTCCCAAGTAGGAGCGAGCTTGTGTGGCTTCTGTTGGTCCACTCGAAGGACCAAGTCTCCTTCTTGAAAGGCTCGACTCTTCACGTTTCTGGCATGGAATCGACGCAAGTCCTGCTGATAAATAGTCGATCAAATCATGGCCATCTCTCTTTCTTCTTCCAGAAGGTCGACTACGTCCTGCCGGGCTTGTTCTGCTTCATCTTCAGAGTAAAGCTCTACTCGGGGTGCATTGTGAAGCAGGTCACTCGGCAGAACTGCTTTAGCTCCATAGACCAGAAAGAATGGAGTTCGCCCAGTCGACCGATTAGGAGTGGTCCTCAATCCCCAAAGAACTGATGGAAGTTCGTCGACCCACGCGCCTGCTGCATGCTTGAGATCACACATCAACCGGGGTTTCAGTCCTTTGAGAATTAGACCATTTGCTCGTTCTGCTTGTCCATTCGACTGGGGGTGAGCGACTAAAGCGTAGTCGACTCGTGTGCCTTGAGAGGCGCAAAAGGCTCTGAATTCGTCGAAATTGAAGTTTGACCTATTATCAATGATGATGTTGTGCGGAACTCCATATCTGAATATCAACTCTCTGATGAAGCTGATAGCAGTGCCGGCACCAAGATTCTTGATAGGCTTAGCTTCAATCCACTTAGTGAACTTGTCGACTGCCACCAGTACATGGGCGAAACCGCTCCTGCCAGTTCTCAGTGGTCCAACCATATCCAATCCCCAAACAGCGAAGGGCCAGACGAGTGGAATGGTCTTCAAGGCTAAGGCGGGTTTGTGTAACATATTGGAATAGAACTGACATCCTTCACACTCGTCGACTATCTCCTTCGCCATCTCATTTGCTCTTGGCCAATAAAATCCCGCTCAGTATGCTTTAGGCACAATGGTCCGAGAGGACGCATGATGACCACAGGTCCCCGAGTGGATATCGTCAAGAATTATCTGACATTCTTCTGGTGTTATACATTTCTAGCTGACTCCAGTCGCGCTTTCCCTGTATAATTGTCCCTTTATCACAGTAAAGGCCTTGGATCGACGGACGATCTGTCGAGCCTCTTCTTTATTCTCTGGGAGCTCTTTCCTTAGGATATACATGATGCACGGCACTGCCCAGTCGGGAGTGATGACCAAAACTTCCATGATGAGGTCGACCACAGCTGGGACCTCAACTTCAGTCGGATCTGTAACACTTTTCGGCTTCGGGGCTTCTTCGGTGAAAGGATCCCCTTGAAGTGATGGTGCGTGGATGTGTTCCAAAAACACATTATTGGGAGTGGCTTCTCTCTTGGAACCTATTTTTGCCAAATCATCAGCCGCTTGATTTATCAGTCGGGGTATATGATGAAGCTCTAACCCCTCGAATCTCTTCTCTAGCTTTCTCACCGCATTGCAGTAACCAGTCATGGCTGGACTTCTGACGTCCCACTCCTTCATCACCTGATTAACCACCGAATCTGAGTCGCCATAGATCATGAGGCGACGGACGCCGAGTGAAATGGCTAGACGCAACCCATACAAAAGTGCTTCGTATTCTTCTTCGTTATTGGAGGAATCAAAGTGGATCTGGAGCACATATCTGATCTTATCTCCTCGGGGGGGGGGGAACCAACACTACCCCAGCATCGGAACCATTCAGCATCTTAGAACCATCAAAGAACATGGTCCAGTGCTCAGAGTGAACTTGAGTCGGCAGTTGCTTATCAACCCACTCGGCTATGAAGTCTGCTATTGCTTGGGACTTGATGGCTTTCTTTGCCTCAAACTTGATATCCAGGGGAAGGAGTTCAATCGCCCATTTTGCCACTCGACCAGTTGCATCTCTGTTGTGTAGAATCTTTGACAATGGAGGGTCACTGACGTCTGTAATGGAATGGTCAGAGAAGTAGTGAGCAACCTTCTTCGTGGTCATATAAATCCCATTTACAAGCATCAGATAATGAGGGTATCTTTGCTTTGATGGGGTCAAAACTTCAGAAAGATAATATACTGGGCGCTGAACTTTGAAGGCTTTTCCTTCTTCTTCTCGCTCGACCGTAAGTACTGTACTGACGACTTGTCCTGTCGCTGCAATGTAAAGCAGCAAAGGCTCTTTGCTGATTGGGGCAGCAAGCACCGGCTGGGTGGAGAGCAGGGCTTTTAGCTCTGCAGACGCTGCATCAGCTTCGGGAGTCCACTCGAACTTGTCTGCTTTCTTCATCAGTCGGTGAGGCAATGCCTTTTCACCGAGATGAGAGATGAATCGACTTAAAGCGGCCAAGCATCCAGTAAGCTTCTGGACATCATGCACACGCATAGGGCATTTCATTCGGAGTATAGTACCGACTTTTTCTGGGTTGGCGTCGATTCCTCGTTCAGAAACGAGAAAACCGAGTAACTTTCCGCTAGGAACTCCAAATGTGCACTTTGATGGATTAAGCTTGATATCATACCTCCTGAGGTTGGCAAATGTCTCAGCAAGGTCAGTCAGCAGGTCGGAACCTTTCCATGACTTGACCACAATATCATCCATGTATGCTTCCACATTCCGACTGATTTGAGTGAGAAGACACTTCTGAATCGTCCTCATGAACGTGGCTCCAGTATTCTTGAGGCCGAATGGCATGGTGACATAACAGAAGCATCCGAATGAAGTGATGAAAGCTGTTTTGATCTCGTCGGGTTCATACAGACGGATCTGATGGTAACCGGAATAGGCGTCTAAAAAAGACAGGCGCTCACATCCCGCAGTTGAGTCGACTATTTGGTCGATGGGGGAGAGGAAAATGATCTTTCGGGCAGGCCCGATTGATATGCTTGAAGTCAATGCACATGCGAAGTGACTTGTCCTTCTTGGGGACCATGACAACATTGGCGAGCCACTCGGAGTGGTAAATCTCTCGGATAAACTCTGCTGCTAAGAGTCGAGCCACCTCCTCGCCAATGGCCTTTCTCTTCTGGACGGCGGATCGCCAAAGATGTTCCTTGACAGGTTTCACATTGAGTTGACTCACAGACGGTGCTCAGCCAGCCCCCTGGGAACACCCGGCATGTCAGAAGGCTTCGATGCAAAGATGTCCCAGTTCTCACGGAGGAACTAGATGAGCGCTTCTTCCTATTTGGAGTCGAGTGTTGTTGAGATATGAGTCGGAGCAGCATTGGTGTTGATCAGGTGAATGTGAATCGGCTTTGTCTCACCAGACGACTGAAATGCTGATTCCGTAGCGGGCTTCTTGGCTCGCAACAAATCACTCGGATCTACAGTTTTCTGGTATTCTTGCAGCTCTACCACTGCCATCTGAGCATCGGCGATCTTTGAGCCTTTCTGAAAGCACTCTTCTGCCTTCTTCCGTTTGCCAGTAATAGTGATCACACCTTTGGGACCAGGCATCTTCAATTTGAGGTACACATAACATGGTCGAGCCATGAAATGTGCATAAGCTGGCCTGCCCAGAATAGCGTGATAAGCACTCTGGAAATCCACAACTTCAAACGTCAATTTTTCTTTGCGGTAATTCTTGGAATCATCGAAAACCACATCAAGAGCAATTTGGCCGAGTGACTCAGCCTTCTTTCCAGGAATGACTCCATGGAAACTCATGTTGCTGGTACTGAGTCTGGACATCGGAATGCCCATCCCTTTCAATGTCTCTGCATACAATATATTCAGGCCACTGCCACCATCCATCAAAACTTTAGTCAGTCGAGTGCCTTCGACGACTGGGTCGACCACCAAAGCTTGCCTCCCAGGGGTGGCTATGTGTGTCGGATGGTCGGACTGGTCGAATGTGATGGTGGTCTGAGACCATTTCAGATAACTGGGTGTTGCCGGAGAAACCATATTCACCTCTCGGTTGATAACTTTCAATCGGAATTTGCTTTCAACATCAGCAAAAATCATCAGGGTGGAATTGACCTGGGGATATCCATCATCACTATCTTCTTTGTCTTCAACTTTGTCTGACTCCTTTTCCTTATCTTTGGGTTGTTTCCCCTGGAATTGCTGGATCAAGAGCCGACACTGTCGAGTGGTATGTTTCGGATAAATGAATTTACCCTCCTCAACTTTCTTGGTGTGAATGTGACACGGCAAATCCATCACGTCATTCCCTTCCTTGTCCTTCACCTTCTTAGGGTTCCAAGACCCTTTGGGCTTCCCTTTAAACTTTCCTTGAGTCACAGCCAAGGCTTCTCCAGGAGCAGCTGGCTCGGCATTCCGCTTTTGCTTCCGACTGGAGTTCCCTCCTCCGGTTTCGTGGGCGACTGACTTGTGCTTGCCACTCCGGAGCCGATCCTCTTCTTCACCATTGGCATACTTGGTGGCAATCTCCATCATTCGACTCAGAGACATGTCTCCGGTTCGACCGAATTTTAGGTTTAGCTCTCTGTACATAACTCCTTCCTTGAAGGCACAGACTGCCTGGTGATCAGATACATTCTCTACCGTGTGATGAAACGTGATCCATCTCTGGATGTAATCCCTCAGAGTTTCATTCGACTTCTGCACACAAGATTGCAGCTCTATCAACCCTGCTGGTCGCTTGCAAGTTCCTTCAAATGTTCTGACAAACACTCGGGCAAGATCTTCCCAAGTGTAAATGTTGTTGGGTGCTAACTGATTCAACCATGCTCTGGCCGAACCCTCCAACATAAGAGGCAGGTGTTTCATGGCCACCTCATCGTTGCCGCCGCCAATCTGAACAGCCACTCAGTAGTCCTCAAGCCAAGTATCAGGCTTGGACTCACCAGTGAACTTACTGACTCCAGTTGCCAACCTGAAGTTGGGAGGAATCACCGCGGCCCTGATGGCTCTGCTGAAACACTCTGGTCCTAAGACATGTACTCTGCTGCTGGTGGGTGCATCTCTGTCGTGACCTTCTTGGTGAGCTCTGTTCCTGTCGACCAAACCTTGAACGATAATGGATCTCGCATCAAAGCCTGGTTCCCTGGGGTCGACTGGAATCCTTCACCCAACACTGTGATGGCGTCTATCATCCTGCTGTCGAGGCGCGTACGATCCACGGGGAGGGGTGGGCACTCAACATCGACGATCGCGATCAAGTCGGTGATCATACTGCTCCCGGTTCCTGTACTGATCATGCCGGTCCTCACGTCCCTCACGCCTCGGGGGTGATCTTGGGCTATGGGCCGACTCGACTGTATTTGCAGCGACGGATCTGCTGTGAATCCTATTCCGTGACTGCGATAGAGCTGAATTTTGATCTCCTGCTGCTAGAAGTAATGCTCTAATCTGTAATAAACCTCTGCCAGCCTCTGACTGGGAAGGCTAAATCGACTCTGCTATATGGGCTGCAGCTGCTAAATTCTAAATCGGAGTTCGATATACCTGAGTCGGTGGTGGAAAGAGTTGACGTAGACTGGAGTCTGGAACCCGTTGCCGCGCACGCTCGTCGAGTGCTTGCTGGAGGTTCTCCAGTCACGTGCGCTCAGTCAAGTTGGCCAAGCGCGCATCCTCTAAGGCACGAGCCTCGGGGGTTTCTCCGATGATAGGAGTGTGTAGCGCATCCATGTTCCGGCGGCGAAGTTCTTCCCTCTGCAGCGAAGTGAGGGGCTCGGGTTGATACTCTTCGTGAACCTGCGCCGGATCGCCTCCGCCGTCGCCCCCGTCAGCGCGGGGAAAGCCAGGAGGACTGCGTGGTCCATTGACCATCAGAACCTCCGCCGCTGGATCACTGTTGTCGCACTCAGATGCAGTCTCTGCGGAGCCAGTTGACAGATCGAACGGGCCGTAGAGAGATTCATTGGGCTCGATTGCCGCGACTTGGGGGGTGGCCGACTAGCGGGCCATCGCGTGTCTCACCCACTGCTGAAGCCTCGACCGACCGGAGCGCTTGCGCCGGCCAGAAACAGGGAAGGAGGACGACACAGGGGTCGACCGATACTGGGTCGACGGTTGCCGCAGGAGGACGCCGCGGACGCACGCGCGAAAGTGCGTCGCCCCATGGACAGGGAGCGTGTCGACGTCGAGTGGAGCCTCCTGAAGCCAAGCGGAGTCGTCGGCGATGAACGTGAGCGCGCCGAGACGGATCTCGCGGCCCTCAACCAAAACTCCGCCTGAAACCATGATGAAGGGGATCAGAAAAATCGCAACTTCTCCAATAAGTCACTAAGACACCTGCCCTACGGTGGGCGCCAACTGTCGTGGTTCTAAGTCTGACAGTAGAATAGGGGGGGTAGGAATGGAGAGGCAAGATCCTAGCTATGGAGTAGTTGTATACGCAAGAGGTTTACGAGTTCAGGCCCTTCTCGGAGGAAGTAACAGCCCTACGTCTCGGAGCCCGGAGGCGGTCGACTGGATTATATGCGTATGATTTGCAGGGGTGCGAACCCTTTACACTGAGGAGGGGGTGGCTTATATAGAGTCCACCAGACCCCTCCGGCCCTCAGTTATGCAAGGTTTAAGGTACATTAAGGTCGGACGTTACTGGTAATGCCACACATAAAGTGCTATGATGACCATGAAAGCTACTTAATGACAGACCTTTTGCGTGCAGAGTGACTTTAGGTCTCCTGGCAGTCGAGTGGTTGGCTTCATGGTCGAGTGTCTTCGAGTCCGTCGAGTGGAATCCTTTCAGGTCGACTAAAATGTGGTTTCTTCTAGAGAAGTCCTTGGGGAGGGTATATTGGACAGGTCGATGACCCTACCCTAGGTACATGGCTTCATCATACAGCACCTCCGTGTTCAGCATACGTTCAACACGATGACGTCCCTCGAGCTCTTGATCCTGTAGAGGGTCGAGGGAGAGTTCCGTCAGCATGACGGCGTGGCGACGGTGATGATGAAGTTACTGGCGCAGGGCTTCTCCTAAGCGCTACGACGATATGACCGAGGTGTTAAACTATGGAGGGGGCACCACACACGGCTAAGAGAAGACTTGTTGTGCCTTTGGGGTGCCCCTCCTCCCCCGTATATAAAGGAGGGGGAGGAGGCGGCCCGCCTAGGGGGCGCCCCAAGAGGGGAGTCCAACTAGGACTCCCAATCCTAGTTGGACTCCCTTTCCTTTTCCGGAGAGGGGGAAAGAGGGAAGGAACGGGAGAGGGAGAAGGAAAGAGGGGGGCGCCGCCCCCTCCCTAGTCCAATTCGGACTTGCCATGGGGGGGCGGCCACCCCTTTCGGCCCTTCTCTCCTTTCCACTAAAGCCCACTAAGGCCCAATACTTCCCCTGGGGGGGATTCCGGTACTCCGAAAAATACCCGAATCGCTCCGAAACCATTCCGGTGTCCGAATATAACCTTCCAATATATCAATCTTTACCTCTTGACCATTTCGAGACTCCTCTTCATGTCCGTGATCTAATCCGAGACTCCAAACAAACTTCGTCATCAAATCAGATAACTCATAATGCAAATCATCATCGAACGTTAAGCGTGCGGACCATACGGGTTTGAGAACTATGTAGACATGACCGAGACACATCTCTGGTCAATAACCAATAGCGGAACCTGGATGCTAATATTGGCTCCTACATATTCTACGAAGATCCTTATCGGTCAAACCGCATAACAACATACGTTGTTCCCTTTGTCATCGGTATGTTACTTGCCCGAGATTCGATCGTCGGTATCATCATACCTAGTTCAATTTCATTATAGGCAAGTCTCTTTACTCGTTCCGTAATGCATCATCCCGCAACTAACTCTTTAGTCCCATTGCTTGCAAGGCTTACAGTGATGTGTATTACCGAGAGGGCCCAGAGATACCTCTCCGATACATCGAGTGACAAATCCTAATCTTGATCTATGCCAACTCAACAAACACCTTCGGAGACACCTGCAGAGTATCTTTATAATCACCCAGTTACGTTGTGACGTTTGATTGCACACAAGGTGTTCCTCGGGTATTCGGGAGTTGCATAATCTCATAGTCAGAGGAACATGTATAAGTCATGAAGAAAGCAATAGCAATAAAACTAAACGATCATAATGCTAAGCTAACGGATGGGTCTTGTCCATCACATCATTCTCTAATAATGTGATCCCGTTCATCAAATGACAACACATGTCTATGGTCAGGAAACATAACTATCTTTGATCAACGAGCTAGTCAAGTAGAGGCATACTAGGGACACTCTGTTTTGTCTATGTATTCACACATGTACTAAGTTTCCATTTAATACAATTCTAGCATGAATAATAAACATTTATCATGATATAAGGAAATATAAATAACAACTTTATTATTGCCTCTAGGGCATATTTCCTTCAGTCCGAAGGTACGCGGGGGGTTCGCGGGTTGGCGTTGGAGATACCCTAAAGGAGCATCGCCTGGTGAACCACCCTAAGCAGGGCAATCCTTCACCATGAATCTAGAGGGTTGGAAAAATTTGAGTTTGATGTAGATAGAACTGAAAGGAGTTGTCGAAGTCGCGGCACCAAAAGCTATGCAACTACCCCCTTTGATTGAGACATCAACTACAAACATCCGATTGGAGCCAACATATATCTCGCATCAACTAACCTCCACTAGCCATTCGTATCCGTCAAATCAGATGTCATCAAGGTGGGAGATGCCGAAGAAACCTTATTCCAACCTGTCGTTGCCGTCACCACCTCATTGATGGCGTCATGGAACCAAAACCATGGGCAGATCAAATCTACCACCCGACTTAATGGGAGAAATAGACTCTGTTCTGGTTTAGGTAAGTGAAATCTCTGAATCAGTGATACGCAGATACTCCTTCCGTCCCATTCTTTAATGTCAAGGACATTCTTATATTATGGGACAGAGGGAGTAGTTCATGCGGCAGTGCTCAAGAAATACCCATGGCAGAAACAAATGTATAGAGGCTCAGGTCCAAAAGAAGAAGCCGAGAGAAAAAACGGGGCTGCTAACATTATTTTTGGTATAAACGAGTTAGGAAACGTTTCTGCCGGTCGACCGGCTATCAGTTGCCAAACCAGACTTGGCTTGGACCAACAATCATACATCAGGATTCGGACAGCCCAACTTCTTTTCTGGTGGTGTTCAAAAAAAAACTTCTTTTCTGGTGCTATATATACGATCAAGGCACAAGGCTGCACACCACCAATACGATCGAATCGAATCGACAAGCAGAAAAATAAGCTTCTCCAATATGGGCCTCCTGTCGTCGATCCTGCAATGGTGCCTACTAATGCCCAAGTTCCTCGTCCTCATCGTGGCCAACCTTCCTGACCCCGCCAATTGTGCCCGGTGCCGCGCTCTCTACCATCCATGGCACTCTACCGTGTGCCACCATCGCCACCAAGCGCGCCCGCTGCCGTGGATCGCCCTACGGGACAGCTTCGTTGTCACCTCCTACAATGGCCACATGCACCGACTCCCCGAGAACGCCATGACTGCTGGCTCCACCAATGACTGGTTGGCCCTCGGCCTTGGCCAGAAGCACACCAACGAGGAGCAAGCAGAGTACTACGTTGTCCGCAACTATGTCCTGCACAATCCTTTTTCATACAGGTCTCTGCCGCTACCCGAGCTTGATGTCGTTGTCCAGGAGAGGTCTCTCGTCCGCAAGTTCCTCATGCGCTCGACGGTTGACGATTTCATTGCTGTCATCACCAACAACAGGAAGCATCCGCTCATTGTATTCCAGCGAGGAAAAGGTGTGTGGACGCCAGGGCCATGGGCAACACAATATACCTACCTCATTGACATCGCGTTTCATGGTGATAAATTGTATGCCATCACCACAGCTGAGGACCTCATCCCCATTGATCTTGCATTCGATGGAGAAGGAAGGCCTATGGTTGCAGTGGGACCACGTGTCATCAAGAAATCAATCAACTATGATTATTATGAATCATTGACTACTTCTGATGAGGAAGACGATGAGAATGAAGAGGATGGAGAGGAAGAAGACAACGCCGGTGAAAAGAAGGAAGATGAAGAAGATAATGATTTGACCTATATCAATTGCTCAGCTGAGTTTGCGCTAGACGTCAAACCTGATAATATCACCATAATTAGCAGGCATCTCATCGAGTCGCATGGGAAGCTACTCATGGTAAGGCATAGCCGTCAGCTCCATCCTCAAACTTTGTGGGTCACTCTCAAGGTGGATGTTCTTGAAGCAGACTTTAGCACACACGAGTGGGTGCCACTGACCGGAGGGCTACTCATCGATCGAGCACTCTTCGTTAGCATGGCCTTCTCCAAGTCTGTCCCGGCACCTTGTGGACAGGTGGAGGAAGATGCAATTTATTTTATGGACACGAGCGAGGTGTTCAACATGAAATCCGGTACTTCTATGCCGTCAAAGTTCTATAATGGGGTAACATGGCTCTTCCCTCCGGAGTACCAGCTTTGATATGCAAAAAAAGGCTGTGTTGCAATCTTGCGATATATCTAGATTAGATATAGTATAAACAAGATGTTTCCATCTATATTATCTCTCATGACAAAAAACAATACTTGTTTTTAGGTATACCCAATCTTTATTATTAATTGTTGGTCAGATTATATGGGCTTGGACTGCTCAGCACCCATGGCATCTCTTATCTGCTTGCTCGTCTCACCGATAGTATAGTGGCTGATACGTGGATTCCTTTTGCCTTGGGGATTGAAGATTTTAGCTTTAACCTTGATTCATATATCTGTATTATGTCTTCATTCTACATGTAGTTTAGTCCAGGGTATTGTTTATCCGATGAGGTTTTGGCTGTACGCGTGAAGGAGGCGAGATGCTTGGTTGCCGTATGATTGGGCGAGATACCGAACTACCAATAATGTCTGTGTGATGCAACAACACCTTGAGATAGCGATGGTGTTGTGAGATACATATCTGTATACGAAAACACACTAATCCATGAAATAAACTCACTGAATCATTGGTCATCTTATTAGGTGGTTTTGTGACATATAAATAATCAAAACAAATTAGGGTATTATGGGGTTGTACTTTGAAGCATAGATCCTCCCGTGGATTAGTAGCTATGGGCTCTTTGGGTACTCCCTGGTAACCTGGACGACAGCTTCCCCGTTCCGGACAAGGCCCTTTCGCAGTCTCGTCTATATGGGCTAAGATGTCAAGAGTGTGGCGAAGATAAACCCGCTCTACACTTATTGGATGTGAACAAATCGACAGATCTTGCCCTATCTGATTAACTTTCTCTCCCAGAGGAAGTTCTGATCCAGGTGATTCACCTGGAGACGTCCGAAAATGTGTGGAGCGCCACCACCAGCGTGTTTGCGTCTCACAGTCGCTCTCGCCCCAACAACATCCACACACATCTTCAAATGGATGAGCTCGCCGCCGTCGGAAAGCCCCCCACCGAGCACAAACTTGTAAGGAATAAGCATGACACCGTGTACGTCTCGAGTACGTGTCCGTGTAGTGCTAGAACTCCTAACCGAGTAGGACTGCTAGTTAGCCAGCTGAGCTAGTATATATACTCAAGATATCCTCTGTAATCTGTACAACGAAAAAGAAATACAAAGAAAAAGCCCAGGAGCGACACGCTCCTGTAGCTATCACCAAAAGTACCCTCGATCTGTTTTCCGTCTACGTTCGCAAGTTCTGCCAAGAGACGATCAATTGATCTAGCTAGTCCGGCCAGTTCACGTACGTGTACGTGTGTGTGCAGCTTGAGAATCAGTCAAGCCACGTCTAGCTAGCTTTGCACTTCGTGTGCATAGTTCCTGGGTGGTTTTGATCTAGCGTTCAAAAGCCAACAATGCACTCAAAGAGATGAGGATCGGAGAAGATAGCGTCACCAAGGCTCGGGCACAAGTGCTGAAGCGCCAATTTCACAAGTTGCAGATGGAGGAAACTGAATCGGTGAACGACTATGCCATGCGTCTGACTACATTGGTGGGAGAGATCCACGCGCTTGGCGCAAAGCTCGAGGAGACCGAGATTGTGGAGAAGTTTTTCAGTTCGGTGACTGATAAATTCACGTACATCATCGGCACGCTCGAGCAGCTTTACGACATCGACAACATGACCATAACGGACGCGATCGGACGCTTGCGGACATGGGAAGAGAATGCTCGTGGCTGTCGGAAAGGCAAAGGAGGAGGTAGTGACCAACTCATGTACTCGCGCGCAGATTGGGATTCCCCAAGTAGCAAAGGGAGGCGCAACGCTGGCGAAGGCTCAAGCAACGCGAAGCGCGGCGGACAAACCGAAGAAGGCAAAGAAAAAGGCAAGCCACAAGGTCGTGGTAAGGCGGACCGATCTAAAGAGCGGAAGCCAAGGAACTTGGATATGTCCGAGGTCAAGTGCTATAACTGCAACGAGATGGGTCACTTTGCGAAGGATTGTCCAGAGCCTAACAAGCGGGAGATCAAGGCAAATTTGGCAAAGCAGGAAGACGAACGTCCAGGTCTTCTGATGGCCGAAGTTTGTGATCTCGTCCAAACGGTGGTTGTGAAACCAAGCCGGAAGGTGCTACTTCATGAGAAGAAAGTAATACCGAAGTTATCCGGAAACCAGAACGTGTCATGGTATCTAGATACGGGTGCCAGTAACCACATGACGGGGTGCAAGGAGAAGTTCCTCGAGCTGGAATATGATGTTCAAGGCTCGGTCAAGTTCGGTGATGGTTCAAATGTGGAGATTTGCGGGCAAGGTTCTGTCCTCTTCGACGGTCTCACAGGAGAACATCGCATACTCACCGGAGTGTACTACATCCCACGGCTTCGCAACAACATCATCTCTATCGGGAAACTTGATGAGAATGGATGCAAGGTGGATATTGAGAACGGAGTGATGACGATCTTCGACAACCTCCGAAACGTGCTATCGCGTGTGAATCGCACGCGGAACAGGCTCTATATCCTCAACCTTGATCAATCTCAACCGGAGTGTTGGCTCGCCAAGAGTGATGATGATTCGTGGTTATGGCATGCTAGATTTGGACACGTTAACTTCTACGCCTTGAAGAAGATGTCGAAGATGGAGATGGTATCTGGGATGCCGTTAATCAACCATGTTGATCGAGTATGTGACGGGTGCTTGGTTGGAAAACAGCACCGCAGGCCGTTCCCTGCTCAGTCTACCTATCGTGCAAGTGATGCACTCGAGCTTCTCCATGGTGATCTATGTGGCCCTATCACCCCAGCAACTCACGGAGGAAAGAAGTATTTCTTCCTAGTGGTAGATGACTACTCAAGATATATGTGGGTCATTCTCCTACGATCTAAGGATGAGGCGTTTGAAGCGTTCAAGAAGCTGAAGGCTGCAACGGAGATGGAACACAAGCAGAAGGTTCGCGCTCTAAGGACAGATCGCGGCGGAGAGTTTACGTCGAACGAGTTCAACGACTACCGCGAGAGGATTGGCATAAAGAGGTTCCTCATGACACCTTATACGCTGCAGCAAAACGGGGTTGTTGAAAGGCACAATCGAATCGTCGTTGACACGGCGAGAAGTTTACTCAAGAGCAAGAACTTGCCGGGGACTTTTTGGGGAGAAGCTGTCTCGACGGCGGTATATCTTCTCAATCGGGCTCCAACGAAGGCAGTGATCGGCAAGACTCCGTATGAAGCAATTTACGGACGGAAGCCGAATGTGTCTCATCTACAGACATTTGGGTGCATGGCGCATGTGAAGACGGCGGAGCCGCATCTCTCAAAGCTTGCCGATCGTAGCACCAAGATGGTGTTCATCGGATACGAGAGAAGTTCCGGCACCAAGGGATACCGCTTCTATGATCCACAAACCAAGCGTCTACAGATTTCACGCGACGTCGTGTTTGAAGAAAACCAAGCGTGGAACTGGAGCACAGCAGCCGACGATGCTCCAAACAGTAACATATTCACAGTTGAATTTCCTACTGATGATGATGCAGGGGAGGACGTCCAGGTGGTTGGCAAGACGCCCAACCAAGGTGACCACAATGGTAGTGATCATCATGGTGCCGACACCAACGACGACGCGCATGGGTCGCAAGGTGATAGCGACAACGACGCGCAAGACATGGGTAGAGATCTCGGCAATGACATCGACAACGAGGCGCATAGTGATGATGACAATCAAGATGATGGTCACGATCACGACGACTACGCCGACGACGCGGATGCCAACGACCCGGCATCTACCACGCCCTAGACTCAACCGTCTTCCTCAAGTGCATCGACACCGACACAATTTGTGTCGCCTCCTTCACAAGCCACAACGAATTTTTCCGGGCCTCGTCGCTACAAGACCCTCAAGAAAGTCTACAAGCACGCAAAGCCAGTTACGCTCGAGTACTCTGATTTGTGTTTACTCGGAGTTGAGGAGCCGGCGAACTTCGTAGAGGCGAGCAGAAGTTCAAGTTGGATGCACGCCATGGATGAGGAGATGAAGACGATCGAGAGCAATGGCACGTGGACTTTGGTAACCCGACCTCCGAACCAAAAGGGCATAGGTTTGAAGTGGGCTTACAAGTTAAAGAAGGACACGAAGGGTGCCATTGTGAAGAAAGGCGAAGACGCAAAAGTTGACAAGCTCAAGAAGGCACTTTACGGGCTGAAGCAAGCGCCAAGAGCTTGGAACTCAAAGTTAGACCAAACTTTGGTCTCGCACGGATTCAAAAGATGTCCCCTCGAGGATCCGAAAGACAGTCTATCAAGCACCGAAGAACAGGTGAAGGTTGAAGACGCGACCAAGGAGGAGCGCTGCCGTCAAGCCACGGACGAGCTGACGATAGCAAAGACGGTCCCTGAAATGCTACGAAAAATGGCAAACGCAATGCCAAAGATTATGACTATAAATAGTAGTAGTCGCATTTGGGATCCAGGCCGAAACGAGGATGTCAAGCTTAGGGGGGTGAATGTAAGGAATAAGCATGACACCGTGTACGTCTCGAGTACGTGTCCGTGTAGTGCTAGAACTCCAAACCGAGTAGGACTGCTAGTTATCCAGCTGAGCTAGTATATATACTCAAGATATCCTCTGTAATCTGTACAACGAAAAAGCAATACAAAGAAAAAGCCCAGGAGCGACACGCTCCTGTCACTACAGGAAAAAACTTATAAGCCGTGTACCTAATACACTCGGCTTACATCAATTTAAACTCGGTTTATATATAAGCCGAGTAAAACTCCCGGCTTATAGCACTCGGTTTACAGTCGACCGGCTTATACCATATAAGCCGAGAGCCGGACCTAAAAAGCCCGACTTATGTATAAACCGAGTATTTTCACAGGGCTCTCGGTTTAATAAAGTAACATGACGGTAGCCCGATGTTAACGGCCACGTGGCACCGTCTATATAAGTCGAGTGCCGTCGTCAGGGCACGGTTACTATATAAGCCGAGTTCCGCCGACAACAGCACGGTTTTTATATACATATATAGGCCGGTTAACTTAGGCACACGGCTTATATATCCTGCTCATGTGTCCAGATGATCTATAAGCCGGGTGCCAAGCGCTGGGATACACGGCTTATATGTTGGCCGCAGCCATATGGCTTATAAGCCGCGTGCCAGATAGCCGGGGTACACAGCTTATAGTCTATAAGCCGGGTGCCAGGTGCTGGGCTACACGGCTTATAAGTTCGCCGCAGCTATATGGCTTATAAGCCAGGTGCCGGATAGCTGGGGTACACGGCTTATAGGCCATATAACATTTTTTGGTACTCGTTTCAGGGAGCAGCAACAACATATATACAGTAGTACATCTATCCAACAGCACATATATCCAACAAATATATATATATATATCCAGCAGTACATGACCATGACCAACAAACATATATCCAATAATACATATATCCAGCCGTACATGAGTGCAAAGTCCACATATGCATACGTATGCAACAAAAGATCACAAACGAAAGGACCGTAAGTTGTGCATACATATCCAACGAAGGTTCACAACAACATACATACATATGCAACCAGAGGTTCACAAATTAAAGGATCATGAGTTCCAAGTTCACACCAAGCATGAACCATGCAATGAGCTCCACCGCAGCATATATGCCCACCGTCAATGCCATCCACAATGCAAACCTATAAGTCCATTATCACACGCATGAGTTTCTAAAGTTAAGTTGCAAAGATGGATAAGGCAAAAGAGTCAACAAGCATCAACATATGAGGCTCAAATAGAAGCTAGGAAGTATGTACAATATAAGCATCAACACTTGTGGACTCTACCATCAACAATGCACAAGTTTTAAGTTCAGAAGCTCAAGCAACGAGAAGACGCAAGCATCAACAATGGACAAACATGGACAGACTACCTCAAGTGATCATTGTTGTGGGGAGGTCGAAGCGACATGAACCGTAGTGGGTGTCACTGGACTTGCTTGGCCAGGTGAAGATCCACCTACCACACAGTTATTGGAGTCTTTTCCCGACTGAGAAAACTTGAAGCACGAGAGGATGAGATGGTAAGATTGATGATCTTCAAGCATGAAGGTAAGATGCATGATTGAAAAGTTCAAAGACTTACAAAGTTGAAATTAGGAAGAGTCGGAAGAGGAGGAAGAACGGGCAAAGTGGAACCCTGCATATTATTTCTGAGTTGAGCAAATGTCTCTTGCAGGATTGCCTGTTGTTTAACCATGAATTCTTGCTGTTGAAAGCCTGCTGCATTTTCATGGCTTGCTCCTCTCGAAGCCTGGCATTGGCCTACAATATGCCATCACAACAAGTTCACCATCGTTGCAATACAAAGAAGAAATCACAAGGAAGGTCGATGAAGCAAAAGATACCTCGAGTTGATGAAGCATGTGCAGCCCAAGCTGTGGGCGACGCTCTATAGCAGGACCTGAGCTCGACGTGGTAGCACGGAGGTGAGAGAGTTTTTGGATGTCCTTCTTATGGATGGCACCGTCGCCAACATATAACCGACCACCCTTCTTGACATCTCCCGACTGGAGGGAAATTGTAGCGTCAATGTCCTGTGAGGCCGGATCAGAGTCAGGCCCGTTGTGCTCCTTGAACTTCCCACTGTATGCATCAATCCTCAAGCCAGCGCCTGGGTTGACCCACCCCCTTCCGGTTTCTTTGACTTGCGGGAGAGACATAATCCCGTGAAGGTATTGAGCTTCTCTTGGCCCTCACCTCTCTCCCTATTCTGCAATAGAAGCAATAATATCCATAAGAGCACAAGTTTAGAAGTTGAGAAGCCGAAGTTGAGAGGCCGAATGATATTATTACCTTCTTCTGCACGTAAGCGTGGAGGCTGAGGTTGCCTTGAAGGTGTACCGGACCACCCATCAAGGCACGCCGCTCGGAAGCCATTCGATGTTGGGCCCTCCACTCCGGGTCTATCCATTTGGATATGATTTGCTGGTAGCAAGGAACATTGTTGTTGCACCACAAGGGAACCGCCTGAAGTATGCCAAATACATCCAATTTAGGAATGAAAGTAAGTTGTTTTGATCCAGGCAATCATAAGTAAAAGGAAACTACCTTCATGTACATGGAATGGGTGAGATGCACTCTGCCCACTCCTTTTGTATTTACAGTGACAACACTTGTATTTCCATAACAATAACAAATATGTGCTCTGGCCACTCCTTTCTAATATACCATTTATACCATAACAATAACAAACGACCGGCTCTTGGCCAGAGTCAAGATTGGTATTTTTTTATTTAAATGTACAAAAAGGAAAAGGAATTAAAAGGATATGTATGCATCAGCTCCATCCAGGATACATGTACCATTTCGGTGGAACTAATGGAGTGTCATATCTACAAACTACAACCACACTTGAAACAAATCAGGCGATCAACAAGGAAAATGCATATTCAAGTCAGTTTACTAGCAGCTTCGACAACAACAGTTGACTCTATGTATAAACTAAAATCTGAGGGGTACTTCTGTTTGTAAAGAGCATGGGTAAAAGTGACATGACACTTGCTAGTAATGATACCAAAAAGCAACAGGGCCACACTCTATTCCGACCAGTCTCTAGAGAGATCAAGACATTTGCCATTAGACAGATATAATGAGAGAGCCTCACAGAATCAAGAACAAAGACAATTTGACTTCTCGTTTTTCAAAAAAGAATAGATATCAATACAGATATCAGAGATCATTTTTATTAGCTACTTCTCTTTTCCCTTTTTCCTCAAAAGAAAATACAAAAGCCTAATCTCAAAGGCATATAGCAAATTATAAAATCATGCATAGAGGAAATATTCATGTCACTGAACGTCTGTACAGGCTTGGTATGTACTGAGACCAAACTGAATTTCGAATCATGCATAGAGGAAATATTCATGTCATTGAACGTCTGTACAGGCTTGGTATGTACTGAGATCAAACTGAATTTCGAATCATGCATAGAGGAAATTCTGGTTAATGTGGCATATACTGAAACCAAATAGGAATAATTTGGTATGTATCGATACCAAACTGAATTTCGAATCAGTTTGATAGTTAACGAAATACAAATACAATATTATAAAGAAACTTTAATTTCTGACCATGCACATCCCTAATATCTGTTATCTGTCATCCTATATGTATTTACTACCACATGCATATATTAGTATGAAAAACTTTTAAACTTCTAATACCAAGATACACCAGTATGTACTTGAACTGAAAAAGGAATCCGACTCAGATTATTACACTGTATTTAAGTTGGGCTCCATTACATCCAGGAATTCATATTCGGATAGATGGACTCCAACTCGTTAAATCTTGATCACGTCCAGAACAAAATTGAACTGAAGATGCAATTGGGGGAGGGAGGGGAACCAAGACCTGCCTGTTGCACTTGTTCTTGCAGACGAGGAGGGGACACCTTGCCGCTGGAGCAGCCGGACCTGGTGAGGAGGGGACACCTTGCCGCCGGAGCAGCCGGACCTGGTGAGGAGGGGACACCTTGCCGCCAGAGCAGCCGGACCTGGTG
>NC_057801.1:809059318-809060282 GCF_018294505.1 Triticum aestivum
TTTTCATTTTATTGTATCTTTATGATACTTATTATATTTTTCTTTTTATAATACTTTTTATTGTATTTTTATTTAATTGTTCTTATAAATGATAGCCTCTCCCCTTATTTCATTATTTCCACTCTTTAAAATATCGGCCAATATTCTGGTAAAAGATTGGGCGTGTTTGGAGCAGGCCTCACCTGTGGCTGCTTGTAAACAACAACATCTCCGATGTAGTCTCTGGGTACCGAGAGGGAACGAGTCGGGTTTGTGAAGGAAGTGCGGGCCTGGTTACTCTGTTTGCCTCGAAACTTCTCGTGCTATCAAAGGAGGCCATCGAATGACACATGTCAGGCCCCCGCATTTTTCGGACCCGCCTAGAATATTTGAGA
Organism: Triticum aestivum; assembly: GCF_018294505.1. Taxonomy (NCBI): domain Eukaryota; kingdom Viridiplantae; phylum Streptophyta; class Magnoliopsida; order Poales; family Poaceae; genus Triticum; species Triticum aestivum. The sequence goes on from NC_057801.1 coordinate 809,059,693, forward strand.
CATTTATTGCACAGCTAGCGTTTTGATGTCGGAAATTGCAGATCTACAAGGCGACACATGAAATCATGCCCAGAAACGGCATGTAAACTCCTATGTAATGTCTTTGCGACATGCGTAGGCCTTTTGCAGACGAGGGAGGGGCAGGCCCAGCCACCGGGGAGGGAAAAATTACCTCGAGGCCATGCCTGATCCAACCGTTTAAATCCTTGGAAAATCGTATGATGCCGGAAATCCTCGGGAGCTGGCACGGTGTCATAACATGGCCCATGTAGGGTGTGGTAAAAGTTTGGGAGCGTTTCGAGTAGGGCTCACCTGCGACCGCTTGTAAACTACACCATCTCTGATGTAGTCTCTGGGTACCGAGAGGGAACGAGTCGGGTTTGTGAAGGAAGTGTGGGCCATGTTGCTCTGTTGGCCTCGAAACTTCTCGTGCTATCAAAGGAGGCCATCGAATGACACGTGTCAGGCCCCCGCATTTTTCGGACCCGCCTGGAATATTTGAGCCATTTATTGCATAGCTAGAGTTTTGGGGCCGGAAATTGCAGATCTACAAAGTGGCACATGAAATCATGCCCAGAAGCGGCATGTAA
>NC_057801.1:809060292-809060591 GCF_018294505.1 Triticum aestivum
GGGGGGGGGGCAAAATTACCTCGGCGCCATGCCTGATCCAACCGTTTAAATCCTCAAAAACTCGTACGATGCCAGAAATCCTCGGGAGCTGGTACGGTGTCATAACATGGCCCCTGTAGGGTGTGGTAAAAGTTTTGGCGTGTTTCGAGTAGGGATCACCTCCAGCTGCTTGTAAACTACACCATCTCCGCTGTAGTCTCTAGGTACCGAGAGGGAACGAGTCCGATTTGTAAAGGAAGTGTGGGCCATGTTGCTCCATTGGCATCGAAACTTATCGTGCTCTCAAAGGAGGCGACGAA
>NC_057801.1:809060601-809070376 GCF_018294505.1 Triticum aestivum
ACATGTCTCAGGCCCCCGCAATTTTCGGACCCGCCTAGAATATTTGAGACATTTATTCCTCTACTAGGGTTTCGGCGCTGGAAATTGCAGATCTGCAAGGTGGCACATGAAATCATGCCCAGAAGCAGCATGAAAAGTCCTATGCGATGTCTTTGCGACATGCGTAGGCCTTTTGCAGAAGGGAGGGGCAGTCCCAGCCACGGGGGGGGGGGGGCAAAATTACCTCGGCGCCATGCCTGATCCAACCGTTAAAGCCTCGAAAACTTGTATGATGCCGGAAATCCTCAGGAGCTGGCACGGTGTCATAACATGACCCCTATAGGGTGTGGTAAAAGTTTGGGCATGTTTCGAGTAGGGATCACCTGCTGCTGCTTGTAAACTACACCATCTCCGATGTAGCCTCTATGTACCGAGAGGGAACAAGTTAGATTAGTGAAGGAAGTGTGGGCCCTGTTGCTCCATTGGCCTCGAAACTTCTCATGTTCTCAAAGGAGGCCATCGAATGACACGTGTCAGGTCCTCACATTTTTCGGACCCGCCTAGAATATTTTAGACATTTATTGCACTGCTAGGGTTTTCGACGCCGAAAATTGCAAATCTGCAAGGCGACACATGAAATCATGCCCAGAAGTGGCATGTAAAGTCCTATGTGATGTCTTTGCGACATCCGTAGGCCTTTTGCAGACGAGGGAGGGGCAGGCCCGACCACTAGGGGGGGGGGGCAAAATTACCTCGGCTCCATGCCTTACTTTGCGTTACCGAGTGCACGTGTCTTGGCTCTGGACGAAGAGCAAAGCACTCGGCGTAGAGTGAAGTTTCAGTAGTTGCTTTTGCATGTCATCATAATATGGGTACGCTAGGAGGTCGAAAGTCATATAAATATTAAAGTGGCGTTAAATTTAGAGTTTCATAAATAAGACCCATGAAAACTACTAGTCAACAGAAAATAGGGGAGAATAATAATACTAATTAAGTAGTAAATATAAATGCAATGAAAACCATCTTAAATCAATTTTGCATAACTGTTATGGGTTGAAAAAAAAATCCGCAAATATATAAGCCTAGTGTTTTCATCAGGCACACGGCTTATATGTCTTGTAAGCCGAGTGCTTGCCCGGGGCACACGGCTTATATGTCCTGTAAGCCGAGTGCTTGCCCGGGGCACACGGCTTATGTGTCCTGTAAGCCGAGTCCCTGCGTCGGACACACGGCTTACAGGATGCTCCGTGACGGCGCCGTCAGCCACGTCCGTTGCGGACACGTGGCAGTCTGTCTTTGCCGAGTGTGTGCTGGAAGCCGGGTGCTTTTTCGAGTAGATACCGTGTGGTACGTATAAGCCGAGAGTTTTTTTTTGCAGCACTCGGCTTATAGGTTACCATAAGCCGAGTTCTTCCTGTTTGCCGGGTGTTTTGTTCCCTAGACTCGGCTTCGAGGTGCATAAGCCGGGTGCCCGAAAAATAGCACTCGGCTTATATGCTAACACACCGGAAAACCGAATTTTCCTGTAGTGTGTAGCTATCACCAAAAGTACCCTCAATCTGTTTTTCCGTCTACGTTCGCAAGTTCTGCCGAGAGACGATCAATTGATCTAGCTAGTCCGGCCAGTTCACGTACGTGTACGTGTGTGTGCAGCTTGAGAATCAGTCAAGCCATGTCTAGCTAGCTTTGCACTTCGTGTGCATAGTTCCTGGGTGGTTACTCTGGCGCCCCGGCCAATCGCCACCGGAGCGGCGACCTCGCCGGCGTTGGGCTCCACTGGATCCAGGTATTCCTGCCTGGGATCGGACGTCGGGTCCTCTGAAGAAGAGGAAGCGCCGGCGGTAGGAGTCCAGTTAGCTCTTGAGGTGCTGGGGGAGGAATAGGGGGCGGGGAGTGGAAAGCAGTGGCTCGCCGGAGGAAGAAGACCGAGGCCGAGATCGTTCAAGATTTCTGGAACGACGCCGGTTTTCCAACGCCGGAGTCGCATTTCTGGGAGAATAGATCACCGTCGCCGCCGGGAATGACATTGAACGAGGGATCGGGGAGGGCTGGATCGCTGTCACCGCCGGAACCGATGCCCGTTGAACGCCCCGGCCAGAAGCCTTCCGCATCGCCTACTGGTCTGCGGGTGGCCCGTCCGCCGCGTATGGGGACATGGCGAGGTCCACTGCCCCCACGTAGAGTGACTCCTCCTCTGCTGGGGCAGTCCCTTGATTCAGCCACACGGAATGCATCTTCGGCGGGGCGGAGGGACTCGCCGGCGTCGGTCGGATCGCCGAGATCTGTAACTGAGCCGGTGACGCAGTCAAGGGCGATCTCTACGGACGTTCAAACTCCAATTGAGTCTTCGGGGATCGGGCCCATGCATGCAACGCTGGATCCAGGCCTGGAGTTTTCTTGGGCTTTTCTTCGACGACGTATGTGGGCTCTCTGGAATAACCCTATGTGGCAGCGATCAATCAATTCCACGCCTTCGACTGCAGCGCCGTCGTCCTCGTCTGCTGTCCCGCGGGCTTCCATCGTCGCCGCCAAGATCTCATTATCCTCGCCGACGCCGCACACGGCTCCAGTACAATCTCCCGGCGCCGGGGTTGTCCGTTCCTACGCATCAGTCGCGGCGGCGCATCAGCGCCCCATGGCGGGCGTGCCTCATTCGGTGCGTGGTGCCTCCGTCTCGGGAGGGACGAACCCTCATCCTCATCCAGTCGTGGGGGTGACCTCCACTCCCTCGCGCCCTCCGGCTCATACGTCGGGCTTCTCCGGTCCGCCTCTTCTTCCGCGAGGACCGGCGCCGGTCTACAACTACGGTGGGAACGAACCCCCTAGCTATGGCCAGGCTGGGCACTATGCCCCGCCATACGGTCCGGCCGTCGCCGGTGCGCCAGTCTCTATGTATGGGACTTCGCCGGCTGGGATGTCCGTTCCTTCGCAGTTCCATCCCGGAGGGATTGTGGCACAACCAGTTCAAAAACGTAAGAAGAAAAAGAAGCCGCATCAACAACAGTTTGCTGGGGGAGCTTTGCAACATGGTTATCACCCACCGACTCAGCACATGCAGGTTCCGCATCAACCTATACAACAACAACATGTGCGGTCTTATCAGCAGGGGCAATATCAGTAATTTATGCAGCAGCAGAACACTCAGGTGCCACAGTTGCCACAGGGGCTTACTACTGTCGATGTCCCTTCTCTGGGAGTTCCCGTGTCTGATGTGCAGGTGAATCCTACAGTGCCTAAGAACAAGGCTAAGAAAGGGGTTCGATGCTGGAAGTGTGCGGTGGATACGCATGCCGCGAAGGATTGCACAGTGCAGCATTACTGTTATATTTGTGACAAAATCGTTCATCCAACATTGCAATGCCCAGTTCTGAAACTCCCAAAGCCCAATGCTTTTGTCTCGCGAGTTGGTGCTGAGGAGACTTACTTTGCCCAGCTGCCAGATAGTGTGGTGAAGGATCATTTGGCGCCGACACAGACACCGATCGCCCATGTTCGTGTGAGTGGGTTGATGGTACCGGCGAGCATTGTCGATAGTCAGTTTGCTAGAAGATGTCCGGTACATGATCAGTGGAAGTGGGAGGCTATTCAACACGGGTCCGATGCTTACCTCGTTAGCTTTCCTTCTTTCGAGGATTTTGACAGGGTTGATGGAATTCAGATGAACGTGCCGTCGGTTAATGCCCAGATGACTGTCACCGCATGGAGGTCGCAGGAGGTTCCACATAAGCTTGAGCTTCAACAGATTTGGCTCCATGTCGAGGGTGTTCCTCATACAGTGCGTCATTTTTGGGGTCTATGGGCCGTTGGTACTTTGATGGGCAAGACCTTAGATGTGGATCTCATTAGCCTTCGACGCCATGGTGTAGTCCGGATTCTCGTGGCTATGACCAACTCTCAGATTTTGTCTAAGGACAAGGATGATGCGGGGCCTTTTGTTGCAACAGATGTGTTGGTTAAGCTCAAGGGCTATGCATTCACGTTCAGGAAGGAACCGGCTGGATACATTCCTGATCCTGACCTTGTCCCGTTTATCTGGAGACGCAAGGGTGATGATGCTGATGATGAGAGTGGCGCCAAGGAGAAGGACGATGTGATGGACACCTCAGAGCACACCGGGAACCCTTCCAATCATCCGTCTTCTGGTTCTGCTCCGGTGAATAAAATCCATGACACTCAAGTTCAACAACGTGTATTGCCGAGTGTGGTCTCTAGAGATGTGACGGGATGTGGTTCAGTGCTCTTAGCGCAGGAGTCTGCCTTGCCTTCTTTGCCACGGGCTGTCGTTGTGTCGCAGCTGTCGTCGCCTTCTCGGACTGCAACGTCGTCGCCCGCTGCCCTCCAATCGGTGCAGGTAACCGGCGGCTCAGCGGGACGCCCGGACTCTTCACCTGCTGAGGTGGCGCCGCAGCCGCCGCCGTCGACGCGGACGGCGCCGTGGTAGACGGCTGTCTCCAAGCCGGTGCAGGCAGCCGGAGTTTCAGCGGGGCGCCCTATAGCGTCTTCAACTAGCAGGCATCCAGCGGCTCGGGTAGGGCCAACCCAGCATGCACCTCAGTTGGAGCCGTGCATGCATGCTTCGAGTGTGCTGGGACACAAAGAGCTGGCCTCGGGTATGCAGCCATGCAACACTACACATTCAACTGTTATTCGATCTTCATCGGAGCCCGATGCGTCCGTGGCTGCTCAACAATTTCTAATGAAGCCAAACGTGTGCGTCTCACCCATGCACGCACCACCTGTGGTCCCGCCTCCAGACACGCCATCTTCGGCGGCGGCGTTGAGTTTATCGGTGGTCGTGACTGCCGGAGAGGGGGTTGCTACTACACCCTCATCCCCTCCTCCGGTGGAGGTTCCTACACGTCTTTCTTCATCGGAGGTAACACCCACACGTCGCAGTGCCCGTCATGCGGTGGCCGACGATGGAACGACGGACACCGACGAAGACTCTTTGGCCAAGGCTATGCGGCGTAAAGCTGTGCAGAACCTTGACAACCAAGGTACTTCGTCATCACCCAAATCATTTTTGTCTTTTTCTACTACATCCATCGTTGCTAAGTTGAATAATGTGGGTGTTAGTCTAGGAAATAATGAGAATGATATTTCTGTTTCCACAAACGCATTGAGACATTTGGAATATGACCGATTAAAGGTCACTCCACGAGTTTCTAGCAAATCTGTTACCTCTCATCTAGATGAGGAGGAGCTGCATGCCACATCAGATGGTCAGCTACTCGCTCATGTAGTAGGGGAGGTTTCGGACGTGGGCTTGGAGGAACCCGGGCTTAGTTCATTGATTGAGCTTACAGCTTCCGGTCGTAAATCCAAGTCCGACCGTTCGAAAAAAGGCCGTAAACCCTCTAAGAGGGTGAAATTTTCTAAATCTCCTATTGTTTCCTCATGAATGGCTTGTTCTTTAATAGCAGAGGTCTTGGTGACTTGGCTAAACATCTATTCATTGCGGAGTGTAATAGGGAGTACAATTTAGACTTTCTGGCTTTATCCGAAACGGGGAGACGTGATTTCTCAGCAAGTCTGCTTGACCGCCTGTCTGGTGGGATAGACTATAATTGGATTTCACGACCACCTCGAGGTCGTTCTGGGGGTATTTTACTTGGCATTAACACAGGGACTATGGATGTTCTGACTAGTTCGTATGGAGAGTTTCATATTAAACTCCATATCCGAAACAAAGCTGACAACTTCACATGGACCCTCGTCGCCGTGTATGGGGCAGCCCAGGATGAGCTCAAGGCCATTTTTCTCCGTGAACTGGTTAACCTGGCGAAAGATAATCCCTACCCCATTCTTATTGGTGGGGATTTTAACTTGCTACGATTTCCAAATGAGAAAAGCCGAGGTAGGTTTGATAATCATTCGCCTTTCCTTTTCAACGCTGTCATTGACAGTCTAGATTTGCGAGAGGTTTCCATGATTGGAAGACAGTTCACTTGGGTGAATAGTCTTCCGGAGCCGACATATGAGAAACTAGACCGCGTTTTAATGGATACCAACTGGGAATGCAAATTTCCAATGGTTTCTGTTCGCGCTCTTCCTCGTATAGAGGCTATTTCTGACCATGCGCCCATTCTCTTAATCACTGGATTACCTCGACCACAGCACCGACGCAGGTTCAAGTTTGAACTGGGTTGGTTGCATCGGGATGGATTCCATGAAATGGTCAAGGAGGTGTGGAATAAACCGGTTGCCGGGCTTACCCCAATACACATATGGAACAACAAAATGCGTGCATTACGTAAGTTCCTTGGTGGATGGGCTAGGCACACAACGGGTATCCTCAAAAAGGAAAAGCTCCGCCTTTCATCTCTTATTGATGATTTAGAAGCTCTGGCAGAGATTAGACCTCTCTCTGACATCAAAATAGAGATCAAGAGTCAATCAAATGCCCAGTTAGCACGCATGTTGCGCGAGGAGGAACTCAAGTGGTACCAACATTCAAATTCTCAGTTTATCCTGAAAGGTGATTTGAATACGAGATTTTTCCATGGTGTCGCTAATGGTAGACATCGGAAGAAACTTATTCATTCCCTACAACAGGAGGAGGGCACAATTGAAGGGCATGAGCAACTTAAGTCTTATATTACTAGTTACTATAAAAATCTATTCGGAACCCCTGAGGAAGGAAACTTCTCGATGGATGAGTCTCGAACAGATGACATCCCCCAGGTTTCTGATGCGGAAAATACCCTTCTAACATCTCCATTTTCCGAGGAGGAAGTTAGAAAGGCGGTTTTCCTAATGGAGCATAACAAAGCACCGGGTCCTGATGGTTTTCCCGCTGAGTTCTACCAGAATTTTTGGGAGGTCATCAAACAAGATTTCCTACTCTTGTTTGGATGCCTTCACGCTGGCCAACTAGAGTTGTTCCGTTTAAACTTCGGTGAAATTATTTTATTACCTAAGGTTAATGAGGCTGAAAGGATACAAAAATATCGTCCAATTTGCCTCCTTAATGTTAGTTTTAAAATATTCACCAAGGTAGCAACGATTAGGCTAAATTCGGTTGCTGAACATGTGGTTCGTCCTTCTCAAACTGCTTTCATGCAAGGTAGAAACATCCTAGATGGGATTGTTGTCCTTCATGAAACAGTTCACGAATTGCATCGGAAAGAGCTGAATGGGGTGGTTCTTAAAATCGACTTTGAAAAAGCTTATGACAAAGTCAAGTGGTCTTTTCTTCAACAGACTCTCAGAATGAAAGGTTTTTCTGCTGAGTGGCGCGCTATGATCCATAGTTTCGTTTCTGGAGGTAGTGTTGCCATTAAAGTCAATGATGACGTTGGCAACTATTTCCAAACAAAGAAAGGATTGCGACAAGGTGACTCAATATCGCCCATGCTATTCAATATAGTGGCTGATATGTTAGCGGTCATGATTGAGCGTGCCAAGGTTGATGGCCAAATTGATGGGGTAGTGCATCATCTAGTGGATGGTGGCCTATCTATCCTCCAATATGCCGACGATACGATTCTCTTTATGGATCATGACCTCGAGAAAGCAAGAAATCTGAAATTAATTTTATCAGCATTCGAGCAACTCTCAGGGCTTAAGATCAATTTCCATAAAAGTGAACTGTTTTGCTTTGGTGAGGCTCAAGACGAGGCCCATCTGTATGCTGAGCTTTTCAGATGCGGATTGGGCCAGTTTCCGATCACTTATTTGGGGATACCGATACATTATCGGAGACTCACAAATGCTGAATGGAAACACGTCGAGGAGAGACTACAAAAAAGACTTAGTAGTTGGAAAGGTAAATTGCTATCTCTGGGTGGAAGGTTGGTCCTCATAAATTCAGTACTAAGTAACATGGTACTATATATGATTTCCTTCTTCCAATTGCCGAAAGGAGTATTACATAGATTGGATTACTTCCGATCGAGATTCTTTTGGCAAGGAGATAGCAAGAGAAAAAAATATCGACTGGCTAAATGGAGTGTGGTTTGTCGTCCCAAGGACCAAGGCGGGTTGGGCATTCTTGACCTTGAGGTTAAGAACAGGGCCCTCCTCGGCAAATGGTTGTTTAAGTTGTTGACGGAAGATGGTGTATGGCAAACCCTTCTAAGGAGAAAATATGTGGGTTCTAAGGCGGTATCCCAAGTATACTGGAAGCCTGGGGACTCTCATTTTTGGGCCGGACTAATGGCAACGAAGAAATATTTCTTCCGCTATGGTTCCTTCTCAATTAAGGATGGCTCGGAAATTAGATTCTGGGAGGATAAGTGGCTAGGTAGTGCTACTCTCCGGGAACAATATCCAGCTCTGTACAATATTGTGCGTCACAAGGGCGATACTATTGCCAAGGTTTTGGAATCATTTCCGCCAAATGTGACGTTCAGAAGGGATTTAATTGGACCTAGACTCCAATCGTGGAACATACTGCTCCAACGGTTAACCACGGTACAGTTGTCACAAGGGTCCGATATCTTTCGTTGGAACCTACATGGGAATGGGCAATTCTCAGTGGAGTCTATGTATAGAGCTCTGATCCAGTCAGATGTGCAAGTTGATAATAATAAGAAGATCTGGAAGATGAAGATACCCCTTAAGAATAAAATCTTTGCGTGGTATCTTCGTCGCGGAGTCATTCTTACTAAAGATAACCTTATTAAGAGGAATTGGCATGGAAGTACGCAATGTGTATTTTGTCCGCATGATGAGACAATAAAACATTTGTTCTTTCATTGTAAATTGGCTCGTTCTATATGGTCAGTCATCCAGATAGCTTCTGGCTTGTATCCTCCGTGTAGTGTTGCTAATATATTTGGCAACTGGTTACATGGGATTGATCACAAGTTTAGAATTCTCCTCAGGGTGGGAGCGCTTGCCGTGATTTGGTCGCTTTGCCTATGTAGAAATGATAAGGTTTTTAATGATAAAAGTACTTCCGTTATGCAGGTTATCTACAGATGTACCGGGACGCTTCGTTTATGGTCCTCTCTACAGTGAGTGGAGAATCGAGACCTGTTTACGGAGGTGTGTACACGATTGGAGGTTGCGGCGAGGATACTTTTACCCAACATGGGTGGCAGCATGATCTTAGGATTGGGCCTCCTACCATTTAAGTGTCATCCAAATATTCATCTTTGTATTTCGCCTTCTTTTATTTTGGCTTATCGTGACGACTTTGTTGGCTGTGTGCATCTTAGTTATGCAGAGGCCGGGTGTAATGCTTAAACCTTTTAAGTAATAAAGCGCCCCTTTTCGAAAAGTTCCTGGGTGGTTTTGATCTAGCGTTCAAAAGCCAACAAAACTCGCCTATCGCTGGCCTTGACATGGACGACCGTCGACAACCTATCTGCCCTCTATGCAGCTATCCTCACATCGAATCAGTTTCCCCTGACGCACGCTATGTGCAGATGGCGAACTTGACCGACGCATCGAGCTTCTCCATGGTTCAAGCTCCGGAAGCGGCTTCCAATCCTTGGCCAATAATGTGTTACCTGGTTGTGGTGCATCCTACAAGCACGGACACGGCACCCTGTGGGCGTTGCAGAGGCCACAGTGGCAACAGCCATGCATGGCAAACACAATGGAGTCGACTGCGGCGCTCACCTTACCCCGAGAGTGGTTTTTCAAAGCTCGAGCTGCATGGTACCTGCACGAACATTAAAATAAAAAAATAGTAAAACAATCAAAACATTCTGAAACTTTGTGGGATTGATTATGACCAAATGTTGTAGGTGCTTGCATATTTCTGTGTCCAAATAACATTCTAGGAGCTCATACAGAAAATAACAAAATTGATGCTCAAACTTGTGTGCACTGTTGAGTAGAAGTT
>NC_057801.1:809070594-809076030 GCF_018294505.1 Triticum aestivum
GGGGGGGTGGGGGTTGGGGAGCTCGTCGTATATCATATGGACGACAAACTTTGCAAGCACACAAGACATTTGGTCATAAACGTTGTCACAAAATTTCAGAATTGTTGATTTTTCTTCACTATTTTTATTTTACTGTTCATGAAGGTACCAGGGAATTCGAGCTACACTACACTTTTTTTGACTTTACCCCTCGTACAAGGCTACAACAACGATATAGGTTGGTGTACTGAGTACAACAATAATGGGGCCTCACATGTCAAGTCGGGGCACTCCGTCATGGAGTGTTGTTACCGCTTTACCGACAACTAGATCCTGGCCGAAAAGACCTCCGGCTCCGCCAACACGGCAACACCTCCTCCAGAGTCCAGGCAGGGTTAAAACTTTCTCTGAAATTTCACATATTTCGATGGGGTCCAAACTACTTGTAACCCCGTAATTTCTAGAAATTCAACCTAATATTTAACCTAGGTTAAATTTTTATTGAATTCTAAAAGCTCAAAAACCGAAAGAATTTCTGAAATATGTGAAATTTTCGAAATTTCACATATGATGTCTGGAAGTTTTCTGTTTCCGAAATTAAAAAACTTGCCTCCAGAAGATTAAAATCTGCGATAACTATCGCGCCAATGATCAAGTCTACACTACCGATGGGTCAGATATGACGAGTGGATTAGAATCTTCTAGATGTCTTTTGTATCACAGTTAGGGTTGAGATAAAGCCTAAACTGTTCAAGTTGTTATCTCCATCTTCTCAATTTCCTACATCATCCCCTTGTTAGAGTCTGAACCGAAATGGAGCTCTCCCGTTCGTTTGGATTTTGGACCGTCGGATTGGGTGTCCAAACGAATTTTGGCCGTTGGATCGTGAGATGGATCGATCCCGGCCGTTGGATCTCAGACGAAATGATACGGCCGTCGGATCGAGGCTGTGTCCTCCAGTTCATGCCACCGCCTATAATTACCGTGCCCCACCAAGGGCATTCTCGTCTTTTCACCCGCTGACGTATAAAAGGCAGCAGCCCGTGTCTAACCCTAGCCGCCGCTCGTCCCGCATCCTCTTCCTCTCCTCCCGCACTTGCGCCGCTCCTCTTCCTCCACGCCATGGCTCCCCGCCCTCTTCCTCACGCCGCCATCTCTGGCTCCTCTTCTTCCTTTGCGTCATGCCTCATCCCCGCTCCTCATTCCACCGTCTCATGCTCCTCCCGCAGGGCCGCCGTCTCTCAATCCGGCGTCTCACCTGGCGGATCAAAACTGCAGATCTGTCACTTCTCTCCTCGCCGGTCAGAAGGAGCAATGAGACCGGAGCTGGGGAGAGCCGGAGCAGGGGCAAGCAGCAGCAGGGGGCGGGCTCCCGCTGAGGCAGGTGGAGATGCAGGGAGAGAAGGAAGCCGGCGGCAGGGGAAAAACATGCAAGGTCTGGTTCATCATGGAGAACACCCTCCTTCGACTCTTCTTCTTAGATCATGGATCCCTGGTACGTCCCATATTCTCTATCCAGCATCTACTAACTTGCTCCTAACAATTTAGAGTTTTAGACGTTGAAGGCTTCTTGTGAAAAGGAAGTGCTCCAGACTGCCTGTAGTTCATTTTTTTGTGAACTCGTGATGATTTCTTAAAGGATTTGCTGAGATTGGTGAAGGCAGTTGGAAAGAATATGGGATGCGTAAATTACAAGCAGAAAATGGTTAGCTTCCAACAGCGGGTCCTTCTCTCCTTGCCATTCAGGTTAGTACACGCCTCCTCTTCTTGTTTGTAACATGTTTGATGAAATGCGTGTGTGCTAATGTTTACTCTACAGTTCAGATTGTTCATCTCGTTCGTCCTGCTGCTTTGGCTCGATCGTATGCTTCTCCTTGCTAGCTCTGGGTAAATAGCTTGTTCTTTGGCTTCTCTGACAGCGAGCCACTGACTTATTGGAAATAATACATACCAATGTATGCGGTCCGATGAGTGTTGAGGCTCCCGGCGGATATTGATATTTTCTGACCTTCACAAATGATTTGAGCAGATATGGGTATATCTACTTGATGAAACACAAGTCTGAAACATTTGGATAGTTGAAATAATTTCATAGTGAAGTGAAGAATCATCATAACAAGAAAATAAAGTTTCTACGGTCTGATCGCGGAGGAGAATATTTGAGTTACGAGTTTGGCCTTCATTTAAAACAATGTGGAATAGTTTCACAACTCACGCCACCTGGAACACCACAGCGTAATGATGTGTCCGAATGTCGTAACCGCACTTTATTAGATATGGTGCGATCAGTGATGTCTCTTACCGATTTACCACTATTTTTTGGGGGTTATGCATTAGAGACAGCTGCATTCACGTTAAATAGGGCACCTTCTAATTCCATTGAGACGACACCGTATGAACTATGGTTTGCCAAGAAACCTAAGCTGTCGTTTCTTAAATTTTGGGGTTGCGATGCTTATGTGAAAAAGCTTCAGCCTGATAAGCTCGAACCCAAATTGGAGAAGTGCGTCTTCATAGGATACCCAAAAGAAACTGTTGGGTACACCTTCTATCACAGATCTGAAGGCAAGATCTTTGTTGCTAAGAATGGATCCTTTCTAGAGAAGGAGTTTCTCTCAAAAGAAGTAAGTGGGAGGAAAGTAGAACTTGATGAGGTAACTGTACCTTCTCTCGAATTGGAAAGTAGCTCATCACAGAAAACCGTTCCCATGATGCCTACACCAACTAGAGAGGAAGCTAACGATAATGATCATGAAACTTCAGATCAAGTTACTACCGAACCTCGTAGGTCAACCAGAGCATGTTCCGCACCAGAGTGGTACAGTAATCCTGTTCTAGAAGTCATGTTACTAGACCATGACGAACCTATGAACTATGAGGAAGCGATGATGAGCCCAGATTCCGTAAAATGGCTTCAGGCCATGAAATATGAGATAGGATCCATGTATGAGAACAAAGTATGGACTTTGGTTGACTTGCCCGATGATCGGCAAGCTATAGAGAATAAATGGATCTTCAAGAAGAAGACCGACGTTGATGGTAATGTTACTGTCTACAAAGCTCGACTTGTTGCGAAAGGTTTTCGACAAGTTCGAGGAGTTGACTACGATGATACCTTCTCACCCATAGTGATGCTTAAGTATGTCCGAATAATGTTAGCAATTGCCGCATTTTATGATTATGAAATCTGGCAAATGGATGTCAAAATTACATTCCTTAATGGATTTATTAAAGAAGAGTTGTATATGATGCAACCAGAAGGTTTTGTCAATCCTAAAGGTGCTAACAAAGTGTGCAAGCTCTAGCGGTCCATTTATGGACTGGTGCAAGCATCTCGGAGTTGGAATATACGCTTTGATGAGGTGATCAAAGCACATGGTTTTATACAGACTTTTGGAGAAGCTTGTATTTACAAGAATGTGAGTGGGAGCTCTGTAGCATTTCTAATATTATATATGGATGACATATTATTGATTGGAAATGATATAGAATTTCTAGATAACATAAAATGATACTTGAATAAGAGTTTTTCAATGAAAGACCTCGGTGAAGCTGCTTATATATTGGGCATCAAGATCTATAGAGATAGATCAGGATGCTTAATTGGACTTTCACAAAGCACATACCTTGATAAAGTTTTGAAGAAGTTCAAAATGGACCAGTCAAAGAAAGGGTTCTTGCCTGTGTTACAAGGTGTGAAGTTGAGTCAGACTCAATGCCCGACCACTGCAGAAGATAGAGAGAAAATGAAAGTCATTCTCTATGCCTCAGCCATAGGTTCTATCATGTATGCAATGCTGTGTACCAGACCTGATGTGTGCCTTGCTATAAGTCTAGCAGGGAGGTACCAAAGTAATCTAGGAGTGGATCACTGGATAGCGGTCAAGAACATCCTGAAATACCTGAAAAGGACTAAGGATATATTTCTTGTTTATGGAGGTGACAAAGAGCTCGTCATAAATGGTTATGTCGATGCTAGTTTTGATACTGATCCAGATGACTCTAAGTCACAAACCGGATACGTATTTATATTGAATGGTGGAGCTGTCAGTTGGTGCAGTTCCAAGCAAAGTGTCGTGTCGGGATCTACATGTGAAGCGGAGTACATAGCTGCTTTGGAAGCAATGAATGAAGAAGTATGGATGAAGGAGTTCATATCTGATCTTGGTGTAATACCTAGTGCATCGGGTCCAATGAAAATCTTTTGTGACAATACTGGAACAATTGCCTTGGTGAAGGAATCCAGATTTCACAAAAGAACCAAACACATCAAGAGACGCTTCAACTCCATCCATGATCAAGTCAAGGAGGGAGACATAGAGAATTGCAAAATACATACGGATCTGAATGTGGCAGATCCGTTGACTATGCCTCTTCCACGAGCAAAACATGATCGGCACCAAGACTCCATGGGTGTTAGAATAATTACAATGTAATATAGATTACCAACTCTAGTGCAAGTGGGAGACTGAAGGAAATATGCCCTAGAGGCAATAATAAAGTTGTTATTTGTATTTCCTATATCATGATAAATGTTTATTATTCATGCTAGAATTGTATTAACCGGAAACTTGATACATGTGTGGATACATAGACAAAACACAGTGTCCCTAATAAGCCTCTACTAGACTAGCTCATTAATCAAAGATGGTTAAGTTTCCTAAGCAAAGACATGTGTTGTCATTTGATGAACGGGATCACATCATTAGGAGACTGATGTGATGGACAAGACCCATCCATTAGCTTAGCATAATGATTGTTAAGTTTTATTGCTATTGCTTTCTTCATGTCATATACACACTACTAGGGAAAATCCTAGTAGTAGTGCGGGCGCGCGGGCTACTACTACGGCGCTACAGCTAACTTATAGTAGTAGCGCGGGCGCGCCCGCGCTACTACTACCTCTGTTAGTAGTAGCGTGGGTGCCACCCGCGCCGCTACTATTAATTTCAAAAACAAAAAAATTCTCGATGCCGTGCATGATGTCAATGGCAGCAATGGTTCGATCCAGCGGCATCAGTGGTCGCCGGAGCTGCGGAAGGGCAGCGGCAGACCAGATCCAACGCCAATGGGTGTAGAGGGCCCGGATCCATGGCCGAGCAAGGCGACGGTGTGGGGCGCCTCTTCGTAGCCAAGCCAGCAAGCTCCTGGTCGTCCATGGCGAGGACCTGCATGGGCAAGGACATTGGAGGGTGAGTCAAACAAGAGGAAGAGAGAGAGAAAAGAAAAACGACGAAGAGGGAAGGAGATGGAGGTAGCAGCGGGGTTGGTCGCCGGTGGTGAGGTGCTCCGGCGTGGTGGCATGTCGATGCGGGGAAGACCAGTGACTCCGGGACACCGGCGGCGCGAGGCGGCTACCTCTTTTGGCGCCATGGAGGAGGAGGGGCGCATGCATAGGAGGTCCATGCGAGAGCCTATGGAGAGAGAGGGGGAGAGTGACGTGGGAGAGGAAGGATT
>NC_057801.1:809076097-809082108 GCF_018294505.1 Triticum aestivum
GAGAGATGGGGATTTCAAGGCTCTTCAAAAACCATGTAGTTAGTAGCAGTGTGGGTTTATAGCCCTCGCTACTACTATCAACTTAGTAGTAGCGCGGGTTTATACCCCTCGCTATTACTATGGCATGTCCCGGGAGGGCACAATAGAGAACGCTTAGTAGTAGCGAGGGGTAAAAACTCGCGCTACTACTATCAACTTAGTAGTAGCGAGGGGTAAAAACCCATGCTACTAGTAAGTAGCAGTAGCGAGGGGTATAAACCGCGCTACTAGTAAGCGTCTGCCTATAAGCTTTTCCCTAGTAGTGACAAATTCCTCGGACTATGAGATTATGCAACTCTCAAATACCGGAGGAATACCTTGTGTGCTATCAAACATCACAAAGTAACTGGGTGATTATAAAGATGCTCTACACGTATCTCCGAAGGTGTTTGTTGGGTTGGCATAGATTGAGATTAGGATTTGTCACTCCGAGTATCGGAGAGGTATCTCTGGGCCCTCTCAGTAATGCACATCACAACAAGCCTTGCAAGCAATGTGACTAATGAGTTAGTTGCAGGATGATGTATTACGGAATGAGTAAATACAATTGCCGGTAACGAGATTGAACTAGGTATGAAGATACCGACGATCGAATCTCGGGCAAGTAACTTACCGATGACAAAGGGAATAACGTATGTTGTCATTACGGTACGACCGATAAAGATCTTCATAGAATATGTGGGAACCAATATGAGCATCCAGATTTCGCTGTTGGTTACTGACCGGAGAGGTGTCTCGGTCATGTCTACATAGTTCTCGAACCCGTAGGGTCCGCACGCTTAACCTTTGACGACGATTTTGTATTATATGAGTTATGTGATTTGGTGACCGAATGTTGTTCGGAGTCTCGTATGAGATCACAGACATGACGAGAAGTCTCGAAATGGTCGAGAGGTAAAGATTGATATATAGGACGATGGTATTCGGACACCAGAAGTGTCCCGGGGGTACCGGGTACATATCGGGTCACCGGAAGGGGTTTCGGGCATCCCCCCGGGAACTACATGGGCCTAATGGGCCAAGAAGGGGACGGACCAGCCCCTATGGGGCTAGTGCGCCCCATGTAGGCCGAAATAGAGGGGGGGAGTAAAGAGGAGAAGAGAGAAAGGATGGGAGGGATTCGGCCTCCCCCTTCCTTCTCTCCTCCCTTCTACTTCCTTTCCCCTCCGAGAAATATGGTAGGGGGGGGGGGCGAATAGGATTAGGGCCCCAAGTAGGATTCCTCCTACTTGGGCGCCCCCTTGGCTGCCCCCTCTCCCTCCAACCTATATATATGAGGGGGGGGGGGGAGGCGCCTAGAACACACAACAACATTTGTTAGCCGTGAACGGCGCCTCCCTCCACAGATTACACCTCCAGTCATATCTTCGTAGTGCTTAGGCGAAGCCTGTTGGGGAACGTAGTAATTCAAAAAAATTACTATGATCACGCAAGATCTATCTAGAAGATGCATAGCAATGAGACGAGAGAGTGTGTCGACGTACCCTTGTAGACGGAAAGCGGAAGCGTTTAGTAACGTGGTTGATGTAGTCGAACGTCTTCACAATCCAACCGATCCAAATACCGAACGTACGGCACCTCTGTGTTCAGCACACGTTCAACATGATGACGTCCCTCGAGCTCTTGATGTAGTTGAGGACGAGGGAGAGTTCCGTCAGCACGACGGCGTGGTGACGGTGATGATGAAGTTACCGGCGTAGGGCTTCGCCTAAGCACTACGACGATATGACCGAGGTGTTAAACTGTGGAGGGGGGCACCGCACACAGCTAACACAATTGATCTTGTGTGTTCTCGGGTGCCCCCTGCCTCCATATATAAAGGAGGAGAGGCGGAGGCCGACCGGCCCCTGTAGGGCGCGCCAGAGAGAGGAGTCCTACTAGGACTCCAAGTCCTAGTAGGATTCTACTTGGTGGAAGGGGGGAAGAAGGAAGGGAGAGTGAGAGGGAGAGGGAAAGGGGGCCGCGCCACCTCCCCTAATCCTATTCGGACTCCCCAAGGGGCGGGGCCGCCACCTCCTCGTGGCCTGCCCTCTCTCTCCCCGAAGGCCCATGTTGGCCCATTACTTCCCCGGGGGTTCCGGTAACCCTTCTGGCACTCCGATAATTACCCGGTACCTCTCGGAACTCATCCGGTGTCCGAATAACATCGTCCAATATATCATTCTTTATGTCTCGACCATTTCTAGACTCCTCATCATGTCCATGATTTCATCCGGGACTCCTAACAAACTTCGGTTATCAAATCACATAACTCATAATACAAATCTTCATCGAACGTTAAGCGTGCGAACCCTATGGGTTTGAGAACTATGTAGACATGACCGAGACACATCTCCAGTCAATAACCAATAGTGGAACCTGGATGCTCATATTGGCTCCTACATATTCTACGAAGATCTTTATCGGTCAAACCGCATAACAACATACGTTGTTCCCTTTGTCATCAGTATGTTACTTGCCCGAGATTCAATCATCGGTATCTTCATACCTAGTTCAATCTCGTTACCGGAAAGTCTCTTTACTCGTTTCGTATTGCATCAGCCCGCAACTAACTCATTACTCACATTGCTTGCAAGGCTTATAGTGATGTGAATTATCGAGAGGGCCCTGAGATACCTCCCCGATACACGGAGTGACAAATCCTAATCTTGATCTATGCCAACCCAACAAACACCTTCGGAGACACCTGTAGAGCATCTTTATAATCACCCAGTTACGTTGTGACGTTTGATAGCACACAAGGTGTTCTTCCGGTATTCGGGAGTTGCATAATCTCATAGTCAGAGGAACATGTATAAGTCTTGAAGAAAGCAATAGCAATAAAACTATACAATCATTATGCTAAGCTAACAGATGGGTCTTGTCCATCACATCATTCTCTAATGATGTGATCCCGTTCATCAAATGACAACACATGTCTATGGTTAGGAAACTTAACCATCTTTGATTAACGAGCTAGTCAAGTAGAGGCATACTAGGGACACTCTATTTGTCTATGTGTTCACACATGTACTAAGTTTCCGGTTAATAAAATTCTAGCATGAATAATAAACATTTATCATGATATAAGGAAATATAAATAACAACTTATTGCCTCTAGGGCATATTTCCTTCAAAGCCCTGCGCGGATTAGTTCACCATCACCGTCACCACGCCGTCGTGCTGACGAAACTCTCCCTCGACACTTTGCTGGATCAAGAGTTTGAGGGACGTCATCGAGTTGAACATGTGCAGAAATCAGAGGTGCCGTACGTTCGGTGCTTGATTGGTCGGAACGAGAATAAGTTCGACTACATCAATCGCATTGTCAAACGGTTCCGCTTTCGGTCTACGAGGGTACGTGGACACACTCTCCCCCTCCCGTTTCTATGCATCTCCTAGATAGATCTTGTGTGAGCATAGGAATTTTTTTGAAATTGCATGCTACGTTTCCCGACATACTGCATTTCATATAGAGTGTTATCATGTGCTTCATGTTTCATATACTCGTTGGGAAATTTTTACATTATAGAACAATGCTTGTATATTCCAATGACGAGCTTCCTCAAATTCTCTAGGTCCTCGAAAGTAAGCAAGTTGGATGCATACACCACTAGTCCATTATGAGATGTTTCATACAGTTATAGCTCTAGTGCGTTCATTGCATGACTATCCCTACTCCTTGCATTAACATCAGTTATAATGCCTCACCACTGCCTAATGATCATTTGCGTTGATGCTTGACTTCTCATAAACCTCCATCATCATTCTCTTTTTCCATTAAGTGCTAAGATCGAGGCTCGCTGTCAAGTGTTGCATAAGTGTTAAGTAGTTGAAGCAAGAAGATTATGTGCTTAATGTGCTTGGTTGATCCTTGGCTGCTTTGTGATAAGATTGCCATTATATGATACAAACCAGGTGACACATTGTTTTCAATATAACCTGACATTCTTTCTTAATCTATGGCTTTGGGAACAGTGATTGATACAACTGTTCCATGAAAATTAATAGTAAATTTATTTGCATATTTTGATGTTAATTGCTTGTTATAATTTATGGACTATTGCATTGCATCACTATTCATATAAGTGAGAATTACATCAGACTGATTGTGTTCATATAAGGTAGCATTCACAATAAAAAAATTAATTGTTTATCATCTACCTACTCGGTACTCGAGGACGAATAGAGATTAAGCTTAGGGATGCTGATACGTCCTAGAGGTATCTATAATTTTTGCTTGTTTTATGCTACAGTTATATCATTTTTGGCATAGTTTTGGCGCCATTTTTTCTAGACTAACCATTAGTTGTTATTTTCTTTCATTTTTGAAATTTTTAGACAAAGAATTTTTTTTTAAGAAAACATATGGCGCGAAGTTAATAGGTTAGTAAATTTTGAGTTAAAATACTGGATTGTTTTCTCTCCCTTGCTTCTCAGTACGAAGATTATATGAGCTGCCCTACATGATTGTGATCCATTTGATGTAATCTGTTGGTGTGTTTGTTGCAGTGTGATGAATTGTGACTTTATGATCAGAACTATCAATGATTTCTTTTGATACCTATTTGGTTTCTTTGCTGCATAATTCTTATTCATACATGCTCTCGGGTCTATTTTTCTTTCTTTGGCCAAGTTTGGTGAGTGGTCTCCAAGAGGGAGTTGAGTATGATGGATGTGTTCAGCCTTGCAATTAATCTACCATAGTGAGAGTAAGTCCAAAAGACTTGTATTGTGTTGTTTCCACTAGGGATAAAAAAGATGACCGTGTAGTTGTCCTTTGAACGTAGGGTGAAGAAAATACATCATCTATTTATGTCATCATACTTAATGCATATACTTTGTTTTATTACTTAATACTTTAAGATGCATGCTGGATACCGATATTATGTGGAGTATTAGCTATGGATGCAATTTAATAACACTTCATAGATGCTTGGGCATGATGCTCTTATATAGTTATGACATGTATAGTCATAGTCATAAAAACTACAATTAATCGACACACAACTGTAATTTGTTCACCACATAATGCTATATTTTGGAGAGAAACCATTAGTGAACATATGGACCCTGACCCATTCTTCTTCTGATTTCTTCCGACCTCGATCAACACTCTCTTGTACAATTTTTTTGCTTTTACTTCTCCGTTGCAATTAGCCTTCCATATACACTTGCATTCAATCTTTATAACTGGCAAGGATCATGAGACTGACAACCTCAATAGTTTCATTGCGGGCCAAGGCAGTTTTGTATTTGTGTGTGCACGTACCTATCATTGGCTGCTTTGCAAATTCCTACTGGTTCGATAGACCTTAACATCATCCACTTTCAGGGGAATTTGGTATAAACTCTTACACTTGGGGGAACGAAAGAAATCCATCAGTGTTTTGACATTCGTGGAGACTTCAAGAAGTGCTACCATGCCAAAGAGGCTATGAAAGAAAGGAAAAGGATTGATGATATTGCTAGCCATAAGCCCGTCATAAGCTTACAATGGGAAGATTTGTTGATGATTACCAAGATGGTGATTGAATTCATAAAATAATATCTATAAACTCAAAGGTAGGTCTTCGAGTGCTGCTCACAATATGTGCATGGTGGCGATTCTTTCTAGATTCTATTCACCGATGTTGGGTTGTACTGCAGTATTTATAAACTTCAAAAGGCAAAATTTGGCCTTCTAGGGCTGATGGCAACACCTAATGTTATAAAGGTGTGCAAACATTCACCCGAACAATAATCACCTATGTGGGGATGAACTTTTAGTTCCGCTGCATGATCTTCGGGAACCTCTTAATTTGGCAAAGGTTGACATCTACCCTCTTATTATTTTTATGGTGGAGAACCACAAACAAAATCTTATTATAGTTTTAAATTACAATTAAAAATTGGTGATGACATAACATTGCTAATGAATAGTAACAGTGTGGGTATTTTTTTGCCATGTAACAATGTTAGCATTTAGATTATTTTAATGTATCTCATTTCGA
>NC_057801.1:809084028-809099834 GCF_018294505.1 Triticum aestivum
GGGGGAGTTGAGGTATTGGAATGTACTTGAATTATGAAATAAAAATAGAAGCTTGTGTTATTCTCAGCATCACATTGACGTGATTGTCCATGAGCTCAGGTTGGAGTCGTGTTGACTCATGTGCGTGTACGGAGAAGCTCAAGTTCTTAAGATGACTTGGAATACTCTAAAGGACTCAAGGTCCAAAAAATTCGTTGTTCACGTAAGAACCTATGTGATTTCTAGTATATAACTGATGCACACATTTGCACAAAGGCAACTGTGAAATTGTGGCCAATCTTGGTTCAAACCATAATCAAAACTAACATAGAACTCATACATACATGTGCACATGGTATGACAGTTGTTACAAATGATTGTAGATGTTCACACATTTACGTGAAATTTTTGTTCCGCTTAGAGCAGTAGGTAGTTTGTTTCAATGAAATCACATAAATTTTAGAGGCCCGAGTCAACTCCTAAGAGCTGGTTAAGTTGAGTATTCAACAAATCAATAAATGTGGCTATCTGCCCTGGGAAGTTGGTCGATCACTATCAATAAAAATAACCTGGAAAATATGAGCTTAATTAATGTGGAGATATTGAAGCGTTCAAAAATACACATGATTTCCTAACAAAATAATGATGTAATTGACTTGTGAGGCACAATTATGATAATTTGAAGAAAAATAACTATTTTGTGAATTATGACATCAATTATTTGGGTGAGAGTGCCACAATAACTTATAGTGACTCTTAATATAGTTCTCTATTACACTTAACGATTTTGGCCGCATAACACTGCTCTATATAATAAAATTCATACAACATTAGTGTTTTAGACTGTTTTAACATATCTCATTAGTAATAGGATTTAACTATTTAACAAGCTGTATTTTGCAATGGAAGCTTTATAAATGGTTTTATTTTGATATGCTCACATTTATGAAAACATTTTTAATAGTCTTTGTAGACACGAGAAAACTAATTTTTTTTTACACAATTACATACCTCTATGGGTTATTCCTATGAACTTGTACAAAAGATTGTACTAAAAAATACTCGCATTGTGGATAAATAATATATAGCCAATCATATTCAGTTAGCACTGTTGGCTCAAATCTCAATAACCATAATTATTTTCTCTATTTTCGCTATAATATTTTATGGGGAGATGGTTAAGGTTGTTTGTTGCACATTAGTTTTGTTCTATTCAAGTTATTTTTTTCATTTTTATTAGAGTTTCTTTAGATTGAAACTACGCGTCGGAGGTGTAGACCAACCATTTGAACGAACTCTCATTATAATAAATACTAGCGATGAAAATAAATGTACCTAAGTATTTGGCTACATTTAAACATCTCCACAAATATCTCAATCTAAGGTGAAGCACTGAACAAATATTTTGATAGAAGCTTCTAGAGAGCATGGTTGTCCATAATAGAGGTGAGTATAGATACCAACAAAGAGGTTTTGTTCTTTTAAATGCTTGTTCATTAATAAAAAAATCTTTATTGGCTTTTATGTTCTTGTGGGTTCAACAATATATAGCATCAACGACATAAGCAATGTGTTAGTAATACTAAGCTTTTCAAATCTTGTAGACACTAATTGGCCCTCCAAATGCACATACTTGTAAGACAACTCACATTTTCCTCAAGTGCATGACTTCAGATTTATCAATACTTAGGAGGTGTAGGATGAAAATATATATGCTCCCCTAAAGCAACCTTTCAATCAAGATACAAGTACTCTCTTGTGCCCCCTACACACCTAATATAGATACCAATTGTGTAGGTGCACTAGTTAGGCCAAGAGATTGATAATTTGGAAGATATAAGTATATTTGTATTTTCAGGATAAAGCAAAACATCAAAGTAAAAGTGTGCAAAATGATTGAAACATGGCTGTGATGGTTGGAAACCAGATTGGGGGTTCATAGGTTCACTAGTTACAACTCTCAACATTAATAAATTTATTAAAATACATGATATAACTTCTCAAGGTGTGGTAAAACATCATATCCAAAGTTCTAGGTTTATTATATGAAAATAGGATTACATCCCATTAGTGCGGTAAAGCATCACACCACATGATTATCTTTTCTAACCCAAACAAATGACCAACCCAATGTTAGCTCCGTTGTTTCCCCATATTGTACTTAAATCACCATATGATCTCAGTGATTCCCAAAGTTTAGTACACAACATTGACAAGGTTTAATCCAACACAAAGAAACTGATAACCGGAAGCACATCATATAGTTCACCTAATTACCAAAAGCCCAAGATCACAATCATGATTGGCAACTCATATGATCAAGAGAGAAAGAGAGGAATGACACCCATCTACTATTTACAAACCCCTAGACCTGAGTAGATTAGTCACACAACACATGGGAGCAACAGATATTGATGTTGCTGAAGATGGCGGTGAATTCCACATCTGGCAGAGTACCAAAACAAGGCTATAGATTGATACGTCTCCATCATATCTATAATTTTTTTATTGTTCCATGCCAATATTATACAACTTTCATATATCGTTTGGCAATATTTTATATTATTTTGGGACTAACATAGTGAACCAATGCCCAATGTCAGTTCCTGTTTTTTTGCATGTTTTTGTTCCGCATCCAACGGAGATTTATTTTTGAATATATGTGATTTTTGGAAAGAAGAATCAACGCAAGATGGTGCCCGATGTGGCCAAAAGGCAACACGACACGGCAAGGGGGGGGGGTTGCGTCGTGTTGCCTTATGACTCCCTTCTAAGGAGTTTGCAGCCCTTCTTTTGGAGCAAGAAAGATAGTTTCCTAAGAAAAATCCCCTCAAAATTTCAGCCTAATCGGAGTTACGGATGTTCGGGAATATGAAAAGAGGTGAAGGGGTCTGAAAATAGACGTGATATAGAAGAGAAAGAGAAAGAGATATCCAATCTTAGAGGGTCTCCTGGCCTCCGGGAGCCATAGCGACCATGGACCAGAGGGGAAACCCTCCTCCCATCTAGGCGGAGGCCAATCAATAAGAAAAAGGAGGGGGGGGGGTCTCTCTCCCTCTCTCTTCCGGTGGCGCTGAAGCGCCACCGGGGAACCATCGTGATGACCATCTACAACAACAACTTCGCCGTCGTCATCACCAACTCTTTCCCCCTTTATGCAGCAGTGTAACCTCTTTATTCCGCTGTAATTCTTTACTTAAACATGGTGCCTCATGCTATTTATTATTACTGAATGATGTGTGGCTATCCTATGATGTTTGAGTAGATTCGGTTTGTCCTATGGGTTGATTGATGATCATGATTGGTTTGAGTTGTATGTTTTATTTTGGTGCTGTCCTATGGCGCCCTCCGTGTCACACAAGCGTGTGGGATTACCACTGTAGGGTGTTGCAATACATTCCTAATTCTCTTATAGTGGGTGGCGAGAGTGACATAATCTTATATCTTGAGTAAGGGGGTTGTTGTGTATGGGAGTAGAGAGGACTTGTTACTTAATGCTATGGTTGGGTTTTACCTTAATGATCTTTAGTAGTTGCAGATGCTTGCTAGAGTTCCAATCATAAGTGCATACATCCAAGTACATAAAGTATGTAAACTCATGCCTCTTCCTCATATAAAATCGCAATAATGATTACCAGTCTAGTTATCAATTGCTTAGGGACAAATCCATCTCTGGTGTTACAAAAAGCTTTCTACTAAACAAGTAACTTTTATCTTGCAAATTACTCATTATTTTATTATCGCTAAGTAAATCTAGTTTTATTCTTGCAAACTTATCCTTACAGCTACAAAGTAGTTTTATTCTTCTTCAAGGTAAAGCGAACGTTTAGTGTGCGTAGAGTTGTATCGATGGTCGATAGAACTTGATGGGAATATTAATTCTACCTTTAGCTCCTCGTTGGGTTCAACACTCTTATTTATCGAAGGATGCTACAATTGATCTCCTATACTTGTAGGTTATCAAGACCTCTTTCTGACGTCGTCGCAAGGGAGCAATAGCATGGGGTTGATATTCTCGTGTGTGTTTGTTTGCTTTACCAGTACGTAGTTCTTATTTTCTGGTCTAAGTTGTTCTCTATCTTTAGTTATGGATATGGAGCACGAAATACCAAAGAAATTAGTTTTACTTGCTACTCATGGAGATGGGGAACCTCCTAACGATACTAGTTATGTGTAAAATATTAAACACTACTTTGATAATCCTGACAAATCCCCATTCAACTTGATAATGGGAGATACTCTGGATCAACGGGAAACACTTATGGGATAAAATTGATTATTTGCAATGGTATGCTTGGAATTTATGCTTGGGATATGATTATACTTGTTACTCTAGGATGAAGGATCCACACCTTCCCTTTCTATGTGAATTTAATGATAATGAAGCCTTGGCTTCTTATGGTAATGGTATATATGATTACTATGATGTGGAATAAATAGAAGAATTTGTTGCTTTTAAGGGTGCTTATGAAATTGGATATTTGTTTAAGAAGTATGAAGATTGTGATGATTTTGTTTACAGATCTAAAAAAATTGTTATACTTAAATATTGTTATAAGAATTACAAAATACAATGCCGATATTAATGAGTTTATTGAGAAAGTCTCCGCTTTCCAAGAAGAGACTAGTATTTTGTAGGATCCTATGGAAGAAGAAATTGATGACACTGCAAACTCATTAGATAAAAAAGATGAGGAGGAGAGCGAAGAGCAAAATGAGGAAGAGCGGAGAGTAACTCTTCAACTCATACATTGTTTAATTTCCCTTCGTTCTTACCGAAGGATGAATGCTATGATAATTGCTATGATCCCTTGGATTCATTTGAAATATCCCTTTTTGACGAACTTGATGCTTTCTATGCTTGTGCCCATAATGCCAATTTGAATTATACTTATGGAGATGAACTTGTTGTAAGTCCTTATGTTAAGAATGAAATTGTTGCCGTTGCACCCACACATGATAGTCCAATTATCTTTTTGAATTCTCCCAACTACACTATATTAGAGAAGTTCGCATTTATTAAGGATTATATTGATGGGTTGCGTTCTACACTGCACCTGATGATTTAGATGGATATAATATGCATGTGCTTGCTACTCCTACTTGCAATTATTATGAGAGAGGAACCACACCTCCACCTCTCTATGTTTCAAATACGATAAAATTACAAGAAACTGCTTACGCTATGTATCGAATTTTATTATGTGTGCATGAATTGTTCGACATGCCGATGCATAGGAAGAGAGTTAGACTCCATTGTTACATGATATATGTTGCTTTGTGCTCACTACTGAATTAGAAATCATTTTTATTAAAATTGGCTTTGATATACCTTGGGATCCGGTGGATAAATCCGCACCAAAAGCCATGCTAACCACCTTCTTCCTTTGATTGTTTGGCGTCTTCCAAAGCTTGAAGTTCCACTGAACAAGCAGTAATGGAAAGGGGCACCGTCAAGCGCACTCTCCATATAAGGCTTTGAAGACGCAATACATACTTGCTGGTTGTAAGAGCATCTCCAACAGCGACGCCAGAAGACGCGCGCACGCTTGGTAAACTGGCACTTTAGCGCGCGTGGGATGTTTTCGTGCGTTTCAGTGGAGGCGGGAAACTAGCGTGCGCGGGAAACGATGCGCGTGCGCGGGAGAAAGCAGGCGGTCGCGCGCTAGATTTGGTGCACCGCTTCTGGCGCGCCTATAAATTGCGGCGCTCGCCACGCGGCTTCCCATCCCTATCCACACTGCCACATGCGCTCTCCCCGCTTCCTCGCCCCGCCACCACCGCGCCACCATGCCGCCGAGGATCTTTGGGCTACCGCGGAGTCCGCGAGCGCCCCTCTGGCGCCTAATATGCTGAGATCCGGTACGGCGACGTCCGCCTCGGCCTCCGCACGTTCGAGACCCCACACGAGGCCGCCCGTGCGTACGACGCGGTGGCGTGGCGCCTAGAGAGGCCTCGCGTGCAGATGAACTTCCACGATGTCTACACGCGCGAGCAGGTGCAGGCCGTCGCCCCTCCGCTTCGTCTTATTACAGACCTGGACCGTGAGGAACAGCGTCGGCGGCAGCGCCGCCTCCTCATCGCCGAGGAGGACGAGCGAGCGATGGCGAAGTGGCGCCAGTGCCACCCGGAGGACGTCGCCAACGAGAACACCTTCGGGGTGGAGTGGACGGCAAGGCGCTGCGCGGAGCGGGCGGACATGCATCGGTGGAAGGCACTGGCCATATCGCAGTGCGATCTCGTTTACGCCGGTGGGAAGTCGTTCTTCTCGTCAGACGATGATAGTTGGGATGACGTGTGGCTCTCTACCTCGGACAACACCAGCGAGGGTGATGATGAGGACGACTCGGAGTAGGTTCTAGTTGCACCATAGTTTTTATTATCTAGTTGCACCGTAGTTTTTATGTAATTGCACCGTAGTTCTTTTATCTATCTATGCTATGAACTATGTAAAATATCTATGTATCGTTTTATTTACCTATCTATCGATCTATCTATGCATATGCACCGTAATCCAGAGTGTTTGTGCGAGAGCGCGCGCTGCATTTTAGCACGCCTGCTGGAGCTATGTGCGCGCTCTAAATTTACCGCCGCCGCTGGAGCCAGCGCTCCCCGCCGCGCCAAAGCAGGCGATCGGCGCGCTGCAAACTGATTTTTAGCGTGCGCGCGGTGGGCGGCTGTTGGAGATGCTCTAACGAAATCTAGTAACCGCTGAAGGGGGGATCGCCCCAAGAAATGTAAGCATACAATCCTTTCACCGACCATTCAAAAGAGAAGTCGAAGTCACCACATCGAAATCCAACCAACATCTCCTAATTCACGCACCAACTGGCAAGTGCCAAAGAGAGCCAACATGTCACGCAGCACGGCACCAGATGCCACTATGGAACCAAAAGCCAAGGGAAAACAAGGAACTGCTATAATAAGATCTACAAAGGGACATGTCCCCACTTCTCTGGCTGTCGATGAGGTCACCGAACAGGAGAGGAGGGGACTGAGGCGGGGCTGCGGATAGAACCCTAGATGCACTAGTGTGGGACATACTCCCTTCATTCCACAATGTAGTGCCTATAAATTTTTGTGAAAGTCAAGCTTTGCCAACTTTGACCAAGTATATAGAGAAAATTGTCTACATCTACAATACCAAACATGTACATTCTAAAAATATAACTCACGATGTATCCAATGATGTGCATTTGGTATTCTAGATGTACCTACTTTTCTCTATAAATAGATATGGTCAAAGTTTGTAATGTTTGACTTATGTAAAAGAAAGCTGAGCTGATTTTTGGATGTATGTTTGTCTATACTAGATGTGAGTAAACAGAAAGTTACACAGGTATATACGTCAACAAAAAGTTTTGTCCATGCAAATCCTCGTTCGTTCAATTGTTTTTGGTTCTTGTTTTTTGCTATATTCTTGTGGATTTGACAACCAGTGAACAATACAATCATGCCTTCCACTAGACGCCAATCTTCATGGCTGCTAGCTTGAGCACGCACATTTTGTAGCTCTACACCAACAGCAAATGTGGTGGACAACTCACAACACTTTAGAATTCATAAACAGTGCCAAGACGCATTCTACGAATAGATAAATAAAACACTGCGATTGGAAAAGTAAATTTGGACACGCTACTGCTGGACCCAAAATATTACTATCTCATTTGAACTGCAAAAACGTCTTTGGTCCGGAGTATGTGCTTACTTAGTTATTCAATCATTGATACATGTAGCACATCAAGGAACGGAACATACTACAACATGAACTGGAAATAAATACATACATACGATGGGATAATTGATAGATACGCTCGTTAACGAACATGGATGGACATGAGCGAAACGCTGTTCTTATGGAACGAAAAACAAAGGCCGTTCTTATGTGCGGCGTTAGCTAGCTAGAAAAGTAAAGCCACAAGGACAAGGCGAGCTTCAGCTTGCTTGTAAACCATCGCCTGAATGATCATTGGTGAACTGGGACCCCAGGAATCACCACCAGCGGGCCGTTAATGGTACTGGTGCCCGTAGGTGTCGTTCCCACAATCGGCAAGCCTGGCGACCCTGACGCCTTGGACTCTTGGACGCCACCGGCACCGGCACCAGAACCTTCAAGTGCGTGGTCCTTGGCGCTCAGCTCCCTCCCGTCGCAGTGCGCGAGCACCACCAGTAGAAGGAGGGCCACTGCGAGACTCTTTGCCATTTGCTAATTAACTGGGAGTTTTTGACTTCTGAGAGATAGTCTTGTATGGCTGTGTTGGAGTGAGCTTAGGTTTAGCATCATGTACGTTGCTTCTTATAGGCGAGCTGAGTTGCACGCGGTGGCGGGGTGGCAGTGCGTCGTCAACGCAGGAACAAGGATAGAACCAATGGTGGTGAGACATTACACGGCCACGGGCAGGGAGAGTCCGTGGATTGGAACGGAGCAGATAGGATGGATTTCATATTGTCCGTTGAATCCGTGCCAACTTATCGCAGTCGAGAACAGATGGCAGACTAGTTGTCAAGATGCCGCTGTCGAATTAGAGATTGTTACCGGTTTCGTTTCTTCAAGGTAGGAGTACGTATCTGTGCTTTGGTGGAAATAAGATCTCGCAGATATTTGGTGGGGCGGGCCTAGTGGGTGGAGGCCCTTAGATTACATATTGTGGAATTTTGAGCCTTTTTTTGGAATGTTGTGCCTTGGTTGCAGTAGGATCTTTGTGATATCCAAGTGCACATTGCTGCCATGTTGGAGATAACCTCTCAGAGGTACGTTGAGCCACATATTTGGATTCAGCTGCGGATAAGTGTAGTGCAATCAACAGCCGATGTGCAAGGCTATATTAACTCCCAAAATAATATGTGATGCTTAGTTATTCATAGTCATGCTCCTTACATGAGTCGAGACGCCGGTAGTATAACGTCTGTGATAAGTCTCACTAGCGGCGTCTGATGTCAACTCCAGTAGAAACGTCATATTACATGCGCTGGCATCCGCCGCCGCCGATAATCATTTAACAACTGGCTCGCGTCGGCCGACGCCAAAGGTACTTTTATGGTTGCCGGCGTTCAATTAGTATCAACGCCACTATCTATCTAGTGTGTTAGAATTTTAAAAAAATTGTTTTGCATTGTATGAAATCTCATTAGATATCATAATTGCATTGCATATGAAATCACATTACATTACATAATTGCAATGCATATGAAATCGCATTACATTACGTAGTTCCATTGCATTGCAACTGGGTCGTGTGGGTGACCATGATGGAGTGGGCGCTCAGAGGACAATGAGCTCGGGGAAGCCGTCGACCCCGGCGGTGACGAGTACCTGAAGGGTGGTGCCTTGTACCGGAAAGATTGCCAGGCTATCATGGTCATCTGCTTGGTGATGCCAGTGGACGTGCATCAACATCTAATCTCAAAGACATCAGTGAAGGAGGCATGAGACACGCTCAAGACATTGCATCTTGGGCACTCACATGTGCGCGAGGCGAACTTGCAAACTTTGCTGAACAGTTACGAGACTCTAAGGATGAGAGAGGATGAGATGGTGGACGCCTTCACAACAAGGGTCGCCATGATGGAAAACGGGATTCACGGTCTTGAAGAAAAGTCGGAGGACATCTCCGTGGTCCGGCGTTTCCTACGTGCCGCTCCATTGCGCTACATGCCGATTGTGTCACCATCTTTGAAATCCCAAATTATTTTAAAGCAAATAAAATAAAATAAAAGACAAAATGGAAAATATCATGAACGTAGCCCAAGAACGAAAACGTATTGTTATTTTGGATGAGCTGTACAAATTATTATCACCTCGGATAGAAAAGAAACTTAAAAATACTTGTATAATATGATTGAACGGACTAAAAAATCAAAGAAACACACCTCCCTTTATTATTAATTAGATTAGATATATAAAACGTTTGGTTCTTCCAAATGCTCGTTTATTGCTTTTTCTTGTTTTGTATTTTGTTATCTTCTCAAGGGTTTAATGACCAAATAACAATACGAACATAGCTTGTACTGGATATCGACATATATAGTATCGATTTGACACATGGCAAATATTCATGGTTGCTAGCTTGAGCATACGAATTCTGTATCTGTAAACCAACACCATGGCCTCATCCGGTTTGGAGGAAATCAAAACGTAGGATTTAAAAATAGTATACTACTGGAAAAAACCTTATAGGTGAACTCAAATGAGTTGCGGCGGTAACGAGTTACCCGCCACACAATTATTTGGAAAACTAGCTGTGGCAGGTAACAAAAAGGGCCCATCACAGTTAAGTGCATAACAGTGGCGGGCACTTTTTGGCACCCACCACAGGTATAATCTTCCAGGCATGAGTTGCCTGCGTAACTCAGCAGTGACTGGCACTAACTAACGCCCGCCCCAGGTACATGAACCAGAAGTGGCGGTGCTCCCTAGTAACCGCCACTAGTTATCCTTGCTGGATGTTCAGTATTAGCAGAACATAGTTGTGGCGGGTATTGCTTACCACCCGCTAGTACCAGGTTAATCAACAGCGGCGTGCTGTAAATTCTGCCCTTTCTGCCCGCTACAAAACATTTTCCCACGCGATGTGCTATCAACGACACTTAGTAGCGGCGAGCCCTTGTTAGCGCCCGCCACTGATGAGATCGTGTATAATGTATGCGGGATGGTAAGTAGCTTCCCCTCCCCAGTTTCTTCTTCATCTCCAACAAGGCCCTCTTCTTCTTCCTCTTACTACTCTCACCATTGGTCATCCTAGCGGCTCTCTCTCTCCTCTTTAGCCTTATGGGACCCACTTTTCCATGGCATAGTTACTCCACGGGCCCATCTCCAGCCTAATTAATTAGCACTAGTCGTCAACCTGTGCATTCGCACGGGCTAGTGTATTTCTTTTTTTGAATCTTCTATATGATATTTTGTTTGGTATTTATTTTGTACATGGTAATATTTAGTAGTTTTTTATGAATTTCAAAACATTTGGTTAGTTGTGGAAATATGATACTTTATATTTATAGCAGTGTATCTCATATTTATGTTACTTTGGATTTTAAGAGGTAAATATATATTTTGAGTAGCATGCTAGTAAACCATACATGTTAATACCATTAAACATAGCTATAAACACAAAGATATATATGACATAGATGTCTATGTTCGCATCAGATCTGTCGCACCGGTGATACATAGAAGGCCGGTACAATTTTATTACCCAAGTAGGAGCACTTTAGTATGTAAATTTCACCTTATAACTATTTTGAATTTGGCAAAAGTAAGGATAAGTGTATATGTATCATATCTCTTGCGTCAAAATACCAGCAAACCCCACGACTTGCAGCCAAATCTTAAGAACCTCGCTATTACCAGCCATATGCGTGCTTCATGCAAAAGCAGTTAATTAATTAGTGACGAAATTGCACTACTCAAATCTAAAACACACGCAAGCTAATAGTCCAAACACCAGCTCTCTTTTTTGGATAGACATGTTTAGCACCTACGGTCAAACATGTTTCAAAAATTTCTTTGCCACATCTGGAGACACGGGATGCAGCCAGCACGTATGAGAGAAGCTCATGGAGCTGCCACCAGCCAGTACTCACCATCAGCTGATCGAGCAAGGACGCCCTCATGAGCCTCATCTAATCATCCAACACAGTCATGTCTTCTTTTGCATCTGATCTACAGGTTTTTATATACAAGTTAGACCACCAGCCAGTACTCAACATCGGCTCATCAGGCAAGGAGGCCTTCATGAACACATCAATTCAGCTAACACAGTACGGTCTTCTCTCACATCCGATCTGCAGGTTTTTTCTATCGTCAATGCACTATACATTACTCCTCTTGTTTCTTGACAGAATAGTACTATACAGATATTTCCATAGTTATTATCCCTTGTTACGGCCGTGAAGGACACAGACTCGTGACAGGATTCATAAAGCAATTGAATCGGAATCTTGAAGAAAAGCTATGGTAAAGAGACCAAGAAAAAATCTCTACAAAATAGTGAGAAACAGACCTGATCTATATGATGTTTTTTAGGAAATAAGACTCATGACGCCACTTTCGCAAAAAAAGACTCATGACGCCAGATCCTTGCCCTAACTTTGCATCAGTTTGAGAGAGACCAAGGCATTACTTTCCATGGGGAAAAGCGAGATCTCCATGAGTTATCCAAGAATTGTACGTGAGTAGATTTTGGATTCAATTTGAATCTAGCCAAAAAAATAGTTGAATCGGAACCAAAAGAAAATTTATGGTAAACAGCCCAAGAACATAATCCGCAGAAAACAGTTTGAGAAACAAACCTGATCTTGATGATGAAAACAAAGTTGAGGCAATATGCCCATTGACCACGCAAGATCAATACCCTAACTTGTTTTCATCGGTCTGAGGGTGACCATGGCATTAGTTTCCATGGGGGAAAGCAAGAGAGAATGGAGAGAGGAAGGGTCGGCGGAATAGATTCCATGCATGGAGAGGAAGGGTCGGTGGAATAGATTCCATGCGTGAAGATGGAAATAATAGAATCCATGCGGGAGAGAGAATGGAGAGAGGAAAGTACAGGGCAATAGAGAGAGAAAAAATAGGGAGGAGGGTTCGGTGGAATATAGATGGAATGATATGGCAGTTAGGATCCAATCTCTTATACTCTTTTGTCACAAATTTGACAGAGTTACGTGAGCCTTTTAAAGGGGAAAATCTTTTGACATAATTGAAAAAAGAGTGGGTTATATGGTTTGATCTACACCTAATACGGTCCAAACAGATAAATGACACGTATTTTTGACTAAAAAATATGGACATTATATCGGTTTATCTAGACCGTAATAACTTGGTTTCACCAGATTAACGGCTCCTAATTACTGATTAACTTGAGAATTTCTAGGAAGTGCCTAATTAGTATAGGTATAGATAGATAGATTCGTCGACCCCACCACCCTCTCTAATCCTCAAACCACCACATCCCTCCCTTCTTGATTTCATCTGATCGATCGGACACGACATCGGAGAGACGAGCTAGAGAAACATTTTAGGTGAGAATTCTTTTCTAAATTGTACCTCTATAGGCTTAAATTTGAGTAGTATGTATCATTGCATGAGCAAGCATGCGTAGTTGATTGTTGGTGTGGCGTGGTGGATGTGTTGGGTGATTAAACATTCGGTTGATCGCATGCTTGTTGCATTTTTTCAAGGAACATATTCTCTAGAAACTTCTGTCAACATATCTGTTGCATGCTTCCCTATAGTTCAAACACTTTGTCAATATGTTGATGAATACTAAAATGCGGCAGGGCGTATACATGTCTTAATCTTAACCTTTACTACTTATTAACTGGGAGATGGTTTTTCTGATGGTTCATCCACACCTTTCACGTATACTTTCAACCTAAAGAACTCTAAAAATGATAAACTTACTTGAATTCAACATAACTGATCTACAATAAAACAAACTTAACCACACCTATAAAATCTCTAATAATTTAGAATAATCTATATAGGCTTGTAATTTCATATTTATCTTTAGTTTTTTGCATGCCTAGAAAGAGGCAATCTAATATATTTTCCTAAATTTGAATGTATCTAAATGGGAACGATTTATGTAACTTCAATTGTTAAATGCAATTTAGAATGAGACTAAACTATATGAAAAGGTAATACTTATGTGGTCAATTTTGCTAGGTGTAATAGAAAATTTACATTTATAAAATAATCATAAAACTGATTCCTGGATATCCTTAGAGTTGATCAATCCAATTAGCCCAGTTTGTGTATTCAATATAAGCCCAACCATGACATAGTCCAGGTCTGCTTGTTTCATCCCCCATATAACAAATAGGGTCAACAAACAAAATATGTCAAATTAATCTCCATCAACGCTCACTTTTTCGTGCAAATAAAGTCTGGAGCATAGTTATATGGGTTAATTATCTTAATAATGTTGAATAAAATTTATGTATTATTTGGTAGGGATCCCTAATACGCTGAATGTGGTCTCAATGATCCCCTTCTTTTTTGTCGGTCTTGCCGGGCTCAAGAAACATAATGTCATCAAAGTGACAAGGGTAAATATTGATGGCACAATAAGTAATCAACACTTAGAAAACAATTTTATTTCTAAATTTCTTTATGTCCAATATCTCCACATTCTTTCGTAAATATTCAAGCATTTTGAGTTGTGAGCCATGTATCCTCTATTAAAGCTGGTCTCCAGGATGTATAATTGTTTCCCAAGTTGCTCCTCTATCCTTCAAAATCTGTGCAACGTAGCATTTATTTCTTAAATGTGTATCTTCATTGAAAGTAACATTATTTTCACTTCTCCATTAATGTCTGTTACTGTAGCAACCTAACATATGCATACCTCTGCATGACACCAGACTCGTGCCTCTCTACCATTGGATCAGGTTTTCGATGGATTTTCATCTTGACTACACAGTGAGAAAATAAGGAAGCTATCTTCGTTTTTTTTCAGATTCTATTGTAACCTTAGCTAGCTATCTCTATCTCCTCTTCCTTGTATCCCTAGATGTAGGGTTTGTTTGGTTCATAACCTACACTTCGTGTGCTTGCAAAAAGATGTTGCCTGGCTTTAGCCTGTTATTCTTTTTATTTTCTGCCTGGTCAAGCTTCCATAGAGTAGGGTGTTTGGTTGTGGTTTTGCTTGGCAGAGCAATAAATAATATATACTAGTACTGTTATAGGCCCACAAGCACAGCAAGCGTTGAAAACAATCTTTGATGACTGCCAAGAAGCTACCTAGGCTAAGCAACATGCCTGGTCATTCAGCAGGCTAATTAAGTTGTTAAGTTCACCAGGCCGAGCTAGCATATGTTTTTTGAGGCATCAGCCAAACAGCCACCAGACACTTTTCGCCGGAGCCATGGTCAACTCCATATACCTACCTCATTGACACTGCGTTTCTTCGTGATAAACTGTATGCCATCACCACGGCTGATGACCTCATCCCCCTTGACCTTGCATTGGATGGACACGGAAAGTTCGTGGTTGCAATGAGAACACGTGTCATCAAAAAAACACTCGACTATGATTATTATGAATCATTGACCACTTTTGATCAGGAGGACAATGACCAGCATGAAGAAGCGGAAGATGATGAAGAGGAGGAAGAGGGAGAAGATAATGATTTGCCTCTTCCTCATCGGAGCCGCGCAAAACTTGTTGTAGTAGACAGTCAGAAAGTCATTGTGCTAAGGCTCCATGGGACTAGCGCACCGCCAGCCGCATTGAGTACTACTCCTGCTACAAACTGTTGCATTCAGATGAGCAGAATGATGCGGCTGACAAAATCAAAAGCTGGAACCAACGAATAAAAGAGCTGGAAACAAGGAGTGGCGGATTTGTGACAGTGAAGATTTGCTGGAAGTTGCAAAGTCAGTGCTACAACCGTGTAGAACAGATGCTGCAACTGTGGAGGGCGGCAGAGCCCCTTCCTCACCGGAGTCGGGCAAAACTTTTGCTGGAAGCAACCGACAGAAGCTGGAAAGTACAGCCGACGAAGCCTGAGTTGGAACCAACAACTACTTTTGCTACATCTGTGACGACGGGATGGAGTCCTGAACTTGTTGTAACCGGCGATCGCAAATGCTTCGACTGGCAATCTTGTTTGCTACGATGGAGCTCATTGACGGGGTGCTACGGCCAGCGACCACCGCCACCGAGGTTGCGGCCGTCGTCACCGGAGCTGCAACCGTTACCACAAGGAGCTGCTTCAAACGGATGGTCTTACACTATTCAGGTATTCAAACCGATGTATACTTGATTTGAACATTACTCCCTCCGTTTCAAAATAAGTGTCGCTGATTTAGTATAAAGCTGTTAGGAG
>NC_057801.1:809099844-809125301 GCF_018294505.1 Triticum aestivum
CAGAAAACAGTTTGAGAAACAAACCTGATCTTGATGATGAAAACAAAGTTGAGGCAATATGCCCATTGACCACGCAAGATCAATACCCTAACTTGTTTTCATCGGTCTGAGGGTGACCATGGCATTAGTTTCCATGGGGGAAAGCAAGAGAGAATGGAGAGAGGAAGGGTCGGCGGAATAGATTCCATGCATAGAGAGGAAGGGTCGGTGGAATAGATTCCATGCGTGAAGATGGAAATAATAGAATCCATGCGGGAGAGAGAATGGAGAGAGGAAAGTACAGGGCAATAGAGAGAGAAAAAATAGGGAGGAGGGTTCGGTGGAATATAGATGGAATGATATGGCAGTTAGGATCCAATCTCTTATACTCTTTTGTCACAAATTTGACAGAGTTACGTGAGCCTTTTAAAGGGGAAAATCTTTTGACATAATTGAAAAAAGAGTGGGTTATATGGTTTGATCTACACCTAATACAGTCCAAACAGATAAATGACACGTATTTTTGACTAAAAAATATGGACATTATATCGGTTTATCTAGACCGTAATAACTTGGTTTCACCAGATTAACGGCTCCTAATTACTGATTAACTTGAGAATTTCTAGGAAGTGCCTAATTAGTATAGGTATAGATAGATAGATTCGTCGACCCCACCACCCTCTCTAATCCTCAAACCACCACATCCCTCTCTTCTTGATTTCATCTGATCGATCGGACACGACATCGGAGAGATGAGCTAGAGAAACATTTTAGGTGAGAATTCTTTTCTAAATTGTACCTCTATAGGCTTAAATTTGAGTAGTATGTATCATTGCATGAGCAAGCATGCGTAGTTGATTGTTGGTGTGGCGTGGTGGATGTGTTGGGTGATTAAACATTCGGTTGATCGCATGCTTGTTGCATTTTTTCAAGGAACATATTCTCTAGAAACTTCTGTCAACATATCTGTTGCATGCTTCCCTATAGTTCAAACACTTTGTCAATATGTTGATGAATACTAAAATGCGGCAGGGCGTATACATGTCTTAATCTTAACCTTTACTACTTATTAACTGGGAGATGGTTTTTCTGATGGTTCATCCACACCTTTCACGTATACTTTCAACCTAAAGAACTCTAAAAATGATAAACTTACTTGAATTCAACATAACTGATCTACAATAAAACAAACTTAACCACACCTATAAAATCTCTAATAATTTAGAATAATCTATATAGGCTTGTAATTTCATATTTATCTTTAGTTTTTTGCATGCCTAGAAAGAGGCAATCTAATATATTTTCCTAAATTTGAATGTATCTAAATGGGAACGATTTATGTAACTTCAATTGTTAAATGCAATTTAGAATGAGACTAAACTATATGAAAAGGTAATACTTATGTGGTCAATTTTGCTAGGTGTAATAGAAAAATTACATTTACAAAATAATCATAAAACTGATTCCTGGATATCCTTAGAGTTGATCAATCCAATTAGCCCAGTTTGTGTATTCAATATAAGCCCAACCATGACATAGTCCAGGTCTGCTTGTTTCATCCCCCATATAACAAATAGGGTCAGCAAACAAAATATGTCAAATTAATCTCCATCAACGCTCACTTTTTCGTGCAAATAAAGTCTGGGGCATAGTTATATGGGTTAATTATCTTAATAATGTTGAATAAAATTTATGTATTATTTGGTAGGGATCCCTAATACGCTGAATGTGGTCTCAATGATCCCCTTCTTTTTTGTCGGTCTTGCCGGGCTCAAGAAACATAATGTCATCAAAGTGACAAGGGTAAATATTGATGGCACAATAAGTAATCAACACTTAGAAAACAATTTTATTTCTAAATTTCTTTATGTCCAATATCTCCACATTCTTTCGTAAATATTCAAGCATTTTGAGTTGTGAGCCATGTATCCTCTATTAAAGCTGGTCTCCAGGATGTATAATTGTTTCCCAAGTTGCTCCTCTATCCTTCAAAATCTGTGCAACGTAGCATTTATTTCTTAAATTTGTATCTTCATTGAAAGTAACATTATTTTCACTTCTCCATTAATGTCTGTTATTGCAGCAACCTAACATATGCATACCTCTGCATGACACCAGACTCGTGCCTCTCTACCATTGGATCAGGTTTTCGATGGATTTTCATCTTGACTACACAGTGAGAAAATAAGGAAGCTATCTTCGTTTTTTTTCAGATTCTATTGTAACCTTAGCTAGCTATCTCTATCTCCTCTTCCTTGTATCCCTAGATGTAGGGTTTGTTTGGTTCATAACCTACACTTCGTGTGCTTGCAAAAAGATGTTGCCTGGCTTTAGCCTGTTATTCTTTTTATTTTCTGCCTGGTCAAGCTTCCATAGAGTAGGGTGTTTGGTTGTGGTTTTGCTTGGCAAAGCAATAAATAATATATACTAGTACTGTTATAGGCCCACAAGCACAGCAAGCGTTGAAAACAATCTTTGATTACTGCCAAGAAGCTACCTAGGCTAAGCAACATGCCTGGTCATTCAGCAGGCTAATTAAGTTGTTAAGTTCACCAGGCCGAGCTAGCATATGTTTTTTGAGGCATCAGCCAAACAGCCACCAGACACTTTTCGCCGGAGCCATGGTCAACTCCATATACCTACCTCATTGACACTGCGTTTCTTCGTGATAAACTGTATGCCATCACCACGGCTGATGACCTCATCCCTCTTGACCTTGCATTGGATGGACACGGAAAGTTCGTGGTTGCAATGAGAACACGTGTCATCAAAAAAACACTCGACTATGATTATTATGAATCATTGACCACTTTTGATCAGGAGGACAATGACCAGCATGAAGAAGCGGAAGATGATGAAGAGGAGGAAGAGGGAGAAGATAATAATTTGCCTCTTCCTCATCGGAGCCGGGCAAAACTTGTTGTAGTAGACAGTCAGAAAGTCATTGTGCTAAGGCTCCATGGGACTAGCGCACCGCCAGCCGCATTGAGTACTACTCCTGCTACAAACTGTTGCATTCAGATGAGCAGAATGATGCGGCTGACAAAATCAAAAGCTGGAACCAACGAATAAAAGAGCTGGAAACAAGGAGTGGCGGATTTGTGACAGTGAAGATTTGCTGGAAGTTGCAAAGTCAGTGCTACAACCGTGTAGAACAGATGCTGCAACTGTGGAGGGCGGCAGAGCCCCTTCCTCACCGGAGTCGGGCAAAACTTTTGCTGGAAGCAACCGACAGAAGCTGGAAAGTACAGCCGACGAAGCCTGAGTTGGAACCAACAACTACTTTTGCTACATCTGTGACGACGGGATGGAGTCCTGAACTTGTTGTAACCGGCGATCGCAAATGCTTCGACTGGCAATCTTGTTTGCTACGATGGAGCTCATTGACGGGGTGCTACGGCCAGCGACCACCGCCACCGAGGTTGCGGCCGTCGTCACCGGAGCTGCAACCGTTACCACAAGGAGCTGCTTCAAACGGATGGTCTTACACTATTCAGGTATTCAAACCGATGTATACTTGATTTGAACATTACTCCCTCCGTTTCAAAATAAGTGTCGCTGATTTAGTATAAAGCTGTTAGGAGCGTTTTGTTAACTCGCAGCCCCCTGCGTGCAACCTTGTGAGATAGTTATAGGCTTTTAAAAAAAAACTTGAGATAGTTATAGGCTTTATTCTGCCTGTGATGTGTGGAGACACGTTATATAGCTTCAGATAATTCAGTGATGGTTATTACCTTTTCAAAATTAATCCCGGCCGTTCGATCTCCTCGAGGTGAAGCGGATAGAAAAAACCAGGCCGCCAGGCCGAACCAACAACATTAGTACTCCGCTTCTTCAATATGGACCAACAATCGTACACGGATACGTTTTTTTTTGAGGTAATCGTACACGGATACGTGACCAACACTATCACGCGACAGGATTCCGACAGCTCAGCTTCTTTTCTGGTGCTATATACACGATCAAGGCTGCACGCTTGCACACCACCAATACCATCGAATCGAAACAAAACAGAGCTTCTCGAATATGGGCCTCCTGTCGTCGATCCTGCAATGGTGCGCACTCCTGCCCAAGTTCCTCTCCCTCTTGGTGGCCAACCTTCCTGACCCCGCCAACTGCGCCCGCTGCCGCGCCGTCCACCGTCCAAGGAACTCGGCAGTGCGCCACCATGGCCCCCAAGCGCGTCCGCTGCCATGGGTCGCCCTCTGGGATAGCTACGTCACCACCTCCTACGGCGGCCACATGCACGAACTCCCCAAGAATGCCATGACTGCCGGCTCCACCAATGACTGGCTTGCCCTCGGCCTTGGCCAGAAGCACACCAACGACGAGCAAACAGAGCACTACGTCGTCTACAACTATGTCTTGCACAATCCTTTCTCAAACAGGTCTCTGCCGCTGCCTGAGCTCGACGCCGTCATCGTCCAAGACAGGTCTTTCATCCGCAAATTCCTCATGCGCTCGACGGTCGATGACTTCATTGCCGTCATCACCAGCAACAGGAAGCATCCGCTCATTGTATTCCAGTGAGGGAAGGGTGTGTGGTCGCCAGAGCCATGGGCAACTCCGTATACCTACCTCATTGACATCGCGTTTCTTGGTGATAAACTATATGCCATCACCACGGCTGAGGACCTCATCCCCCTTGATCTTGCATTGGATGAAGACGGAAGGCCTGTGGTTGCAATGGGAACACGTGTCATCAAGAAATCTCTCCGCTATGATTGTTATGAATTATTGGCCACTTTTGATGAAGAGGATGATGACCAGAATGAAGAAGAGGAAGACGATGAAGATGAGGAAGAGGGAGAAAATAATCATATGCCCTGCTATATGAATTGCTCAGAAGAATTTGCCAGAGACGTCGAACCTGGTAATATCACCACAATTAGCCGACACCTCATCGAGTCGCATGGGAAGCTACTCATGGTAAGGCATCGACGGCAATTCCATCCAGATACTTTGTGGGTCACTCTCAAGGTGGATGTTCTTGAAGCGGACTTTAGCACACACGGTTGGGTGCCACTGACCGGAGGGCTAGGCGGCGGTCAAGCACTCTTCGTTAGCATGGACTTCTCCAAGTCTGTCTCGGCACCATGTGCAGAGGTGGAGGAAGATGCAATTTATTTTATGGACACGAGAGAGGTGTTCAACATGAAGTCCGGTACTTCGAGCCCGTCAAAGTTTGATAGGGGGGTAACATGGGTCTTCCCTCCGGAATACCAGCTTTGGTATGGAAAAAAGGGCTGCGTTACAATCTTGAGATCTATCTAAGATTAGATGTCGTAAATCAGATGTTTTCATCTATATTATTTCTTGTGACAAAAAACAATAATTTTTTTTAGTTATATCCAATCTTTACTATTAGGTGTTGGTCGGATTATAAGGGCTCGCTATTCCAAAGAGATGGACTGCTCAGCAATAGTATATAGTGGGCGGTACGTGGATTGGTTTTGCCTTGGGGATTGAAGATATTAGCTTTAATCTTGATTAATGTCTTTGCATTATGTCTTGGTTCTGCATGTAGTTTACTCTAGGGAATTGTTTGTGCGGGTGAAGTTTTGGTTGTTCGACTGAAGGAGGCGGGATACTCAGGCTGCCGTGCGATGCAACAAGATAAGATAGTGTCGATACAACACCTTTGATTTAGCGATGGTGTTGTGCCATACATACCTGATACCTGTATATGGAAACTAACCCTAATCCATGAAATAAACTCACTAAATCATTAGTCCTATAATCCTATTAGGCGGTTTTGTCATATAAATAATCAAAAGAAATTAGGGTATTATGGAGTTGCACTTTTAAACACAGATCCTCCTGCTCGCGGATTAGTAGCGCTGGGCTCTTTGGGTACCTGGAGGACAGCTTCCCACTCCCAGTTCCGAAAAGGCTCTCACGTCTACAAACAAAGATGGATGGCAAGACTGGGAACGATGAATCCGCTCTACACTTGTTGGATGGGAACCCGCTCACCTCACCCCTCGGACAAGGCTACAACAGCGATCGAGGTTGGCCTCCTCCAGAAGCTGAAAATCTCCGTGATAACTATCGAGCCTGTGATCAAGTCTACAGTGTCGATGGGTCAGATATATGAGCCGATTAGAATCTTCTACTCTAGATGTCTTTTGTACCATGGTTAAGTTTTTCATTTTCATTTTTGAGATAAATCCTAAAGCGTTTAGTTGTTATCTCCATCTTCTCGACTCCGACGTACGTCATGTAACAAGCTATCTTAGCAATGCTTTTGTCCTTTGCCTCAGCCTGATCTAAGCAAGCATTTAAGAAAAGAAAACTGAAAATCATGCATCTTAGCGAGCATGCATGAGGCACGCCTGTGCACGAAGTAACATGAGGAGAACTAATGTTAACAAGTAACAACAATGTTGAACTTGGCTTCGCCCAAAGAATCTCTCAGGTTCTGGGACTGTGCCAGACTCTGCAAAAGCTACGTGAACTATGTTTTGTCTGTTAGAGCCAATACAGGCTTGCAAACTCTGAACTCAAGTGGTGCAAACTCTGACATTATGCTTAGCCCAAGTACAGATATACAAGCGCAAACTGAATTTAGACAGTGGTGGATTTTGCTGCAAGTCAGTAGTAGCTAGTCTTATACGGTACTTTGTCCTAGCTGCTTTGTCGATCGCCGTTTCCTGGTAATGGATCCGGACATTGTAGTGAGAGTTCTACTAGTAGTGCTGGTGTTTCACTTAGCTTGATCCCAGCACGCATAAGATCCATGCGGATGGTCAGCAATGTCGTACTGGACGG
This sequence comes from Triticum aestivum, assembly GCF_018294505.1. Classification (NCBI taxonomy): domain Eukaryota; kingdom Viridiplantae; phylum Streptophyta; class Magnoliopsida; order Poales; family Poaceae; genus Triticum; species Triticum aestivum. Next base: position 809,106,595 of record NC_057801.1, read on the forward strand.
AACATGGGCTGCTGACATTGGGCCTAACTTGGGTAGTGAGGTTCCGTGGGAGTTCTTGCTGTTGTGGCCACGGCAGAGCTGAATTGGAAATCTAAGGCACCATCACCGTGCCACTTATTCGCGTGACTAGGCTGGCTAGATGAGGACTACCGCACCAGGACGCATGCCTGTTTTGCGACCAAGAGAAGGAGACTATTAACCACATCCTTCTTGATTGTGTGTTTGGTAGGACGATCTGGGCGGCCATCTGCGAGGCTTTTAGGAAGCAGGAGTGGGCACCGACATGCATGGACTCCCTTGAGTCATGGCTATGTGACAAGGTGGGTTTCAGTGGCATGACTATGACGAGAGTGGTTTTTTGTAGCCTGAGCTCCACATCACCCCTTATCCTGACCATCCACATATTCTGAGATTCGTGCTTGGTGCAGGCTTTTTTGGAGCCATGCAGCGTCATTAACAGGCGGTGCAGCATTTTAGCTAGGTAAAGCAGTGTAGTGGAGCGGTAGGGTATAGGTCCTAGGTACCTAGGAGGTAGGCTGCAGGGCGCACAGTGCTAGTCTGCTTGCATGCGCCGGCGTCAGTGGTTTTGTCCAAAGAATCTGGGAACTTTCTTGAACATATTTTTCTACATGCATGGCTTCTAGCTTGGGCCAACATTTTTTTATTCCTTATTCTCAATTTTTTCATGACCGGGAGTACTATATGTTGGCCCGGCTAGAGGAAGTATTTTATTAAGAGTTAAGAGAGGTGAAGATTTGTCTCAAAAAAAAGAGAGGTGAAGATGGAATCTGCGTGTGAGAAAGCTTGCGTTTGCTCGTCAAATTGCTGTTAAAAAAGAGAAAACAATAAAGGAGAGTGAGCTCATGATAGATTGTTGTGCATGCATGTCAGGAGACTTTAAATGAGAGAGACAAGTGACAGGGAAGAGAGATGTGCATGAGAGAGTTCTTCGTGTTCTGCAGAGGTTCACATGCGCATAGAATAAAATAGAGTCCGCTGCCTGCCTACCATACCCCGGGCCTACTACCACTGCTAATCACCTTGCATGGCTTGGAAAAAGTCTGTCACGAGCACAAATCTCGAAGACATTGGACGGGATGGATAGAGGGTACCGTGTAGCTCGATCTACACTAGAACTTTGCAAGGACCTCCACACTATTTTCTTACTGACTATGTGGGAGCTGTGGAAGCACCGCAATGCTATTGTATTTGATGGAGTGTCGCCCGCGATTGATTATGTGCTACGTAGGGTAACGGCGGAAGGCAAAGTGTGGGCAACTGCTGGTTTAATCAAAGGATGCATAGATCTGTTCTTTGGTACAGTAGGACGGTGGGTGAGTAGTGACGAGTATTGTGCGCCTAGGCGGAGTGTGGGCATTGTGGACTGTTTGTAAATCTTGGTTGAGGCTTTCTTTGCCTTCCTTCCTTAATACTCGCTCTGCCATAGTTTGCAGATTGAGATTTTTGCTTTGTAGTAGCTTCCTATGATCTCAGACATGGGGTGCTGAGATGACCTTGGATGATGCTTGCAGTGCCATACCTCAACAAGAACAAACCTTTGTATTTGCTCTTGTTCGTTTTCAGCAAGAAAAGAAAAATACTCTCTCTCCTCTCTCTCTCTCTCCCTTCAAATTGGGTAGAAACATTTTGGGGTAAGGAACCAGGATTCAGATAGTCTGACATTGGGAGGGAAGTCAGGAAGCTACAGTACCCTGACATCCCTTCGTCAGATTTCCCTAAACCATGATTTAACGCAGGAATTCATAAAGAGTAATCATCTATAATATTTTGTAAACAGTACCCGGTCTGCTAGCCCCCTGACAACCCTTCTTCGTTTATACACAGATTTTACTGTAGCTTTGTGACTTGTCTTGTGCATGTGAGAGGAGGCCGAATTCACTGTTTTGACCCTTTTTGTTAACTTCAACATGATCTGACCTAGGTTCAAAATACTTCACGACCTAACCCTTTTTTCTACTGTCACTTGATGGCAGGGTAACACATCCTACCGTCATAGTCAATGGCGGTAGCCTTTGGTCAACGCTAAAAGCCTGAAATGGCGCCGCCTGCATCGCCGAGGTCTACCGCCATGGGTGATGGCGGTAGCCATCGTAAACTCACCGCCAAAGCTAATTGTGGTAGCCTTAGCTAGTTTTTTCAATAGCTGGATTGATTACTCCGCATAACTTGTAGAGCTAGCTAGCAAGTAGGTTGATCAATTGTTAATGTTTGCTGTGAAGCTCCACCTACTGAAACAGTTAGCTATCTCTAGACGATAGGATCGATCGTCTCTTAGAGAAACTCAGGTTACTTGCAAACGAGAAATACAATAGAAACTGGATTATTTGTTTTTTTAGATGGGTAGAAACTGGATTTGGTGGTGCGTATAACTTTGCATCATTTTCAAAAAAAAAACTCAGTTTATATGACATGTTTCGTTTTAAGTTTATAATGGCTACCGAACGGATATACGCTAAGAGCATCTACAACTATAGACATCAAATTCAGGCCCTCAAACGCCAATGGACGTGTCCGGACGCGTTCGCGGACAATGATTGGGCAACCCTCAAATTTTCTTATCTACATCTGAATACCATAAGTTTCGAACCTTAAATTCGTACAAAACATGTAAAACAAAAACCTACATACTACGTAAATCAACTAAAACCTAGCCTACACTACTCGTTGTTGTCGGAGATGCCCACGTTCTCCGTGTCGGGCTGCGGTACATAGATGGCAGCCACAACTCCGGCTCCTGCGGCTCCTCCTCTGCCTCCATGCCGCCCTCTGCCTCGGCCTCCAGATCAGTGAAAAGCTCGTCGATCTCCGCCTGTTGCTGCCGGATGAAGCGCCGACTGACGTCCACACAGGCCTCATCCTGGAAGGACTCCGGGATGGTGGGTTGCTCCTCATCAGGCCCCATCGCGTCCTTCTCCTCCAGATCTGGCCCCTCCATGGGCTCCGTCTGCTGCTCCCCCTCCTCTTCTTCCTCCTCCTCCTCCTCTTCCGACTCCGGCGAGTTCGGAGGCAGACCGGCTGCGAAAACTAGGGACATATCAGTCGATCCTGAGATCTGACCATTATCTAGAGACTGATCGAAACATTATAATCGATCCTGATTTTGTAACTGTATAACAAATATTGTAGCATAAAGGTTTAAAAAGTCTCTTACAAAATCCAAACATGCACTGCATTTTCTAAAAAATAACATGATGGTTTATTTTATGTTTTTTTACTATAATCGTGATATTGGGCGCGACAACATTGATTCTTACACTACATAAATGAAGAGAAAACAAAAACCGTGCAAAGTTATACGCACCACCAAATTGAGTCTCTATATATCGAACTAACATACATACGGAGGCCTCACCATCTAGAGCTTGACGGGCAAGTATGCGATGAAGCTACTTGCTAGCTAGCTTTGCATGCAAGGCTACCGCCAATGGATCCGGCCGTGAGAGGATCCGGCTCTGAGGAACAAGTGGGTTGATGACTGCATGTGAGATTCTTCGTCTGCGAGGTCAAAAAACGTGTGCTATCTCAATCAATGAACAGTTGCCCATGCTACTGTTGATGACACGATATGTCACGTGTCCTGGCTCATTAGACGCAAGACAGCTCCTCCTGGCTCGTTAAGTGAACACATGCATGTCTTGTGACGCTCTGACGAACTTAGGGGTCGGGGTTGGGGGCGAGGGGGTACAGAAACCAACATTCGGTGGAAACCGATAAAAACCACAAGAAAAAGATGTTTTGAAGTTTTAAGAAAATCTGAAAAAAAATATGGAATGTTAAGAGGATAATGTTTTATCGCCACACAAAATTTCAAGTTGAAACACACTACAAGATGTGAGCTATGAAAAAGACAAAATTAGCATTGAATAGTGCCGAACAGTAATGTCACTATTCAGGGCTGAATTTGTCTTTTTCATAGCTCACACCTCGTAATGTGTTTCAACTTCAAATTTTGCATGGCAATAAAACATCACCCTCTTAACATCCCATATTTTTTTTTACAAAACATTAAAATATTGTTTGCACGAAGTTTTTATTGAATATTGGTTTCCGTATGTTATTCTCCCGGAGACTTGGCGCAGCCTCGTCTTCTTCTTCTCACAATACACAAGAAATTGGATGTTAGGGATGAGATCCTCTAACATCACGAAATGATGTTAGGGAAGCTACGATACCCTGACATCCCTTCTTCACATCCATATAATTAAGCCTAAAATGACTTGAATTAATTTGTAAATTACAAATCTACTGTATACATTTACAAAAATTACATACAAACAAAATTATGATGCAATAAAATTAATTTCGGATTTTATTTTCTATGAACAGTAATTGCGCACATTATCTTTGCTACAGTGCCCGTGACATCCTTTCTTCATTTTGCACTGGGATTGCACTGTAGCTTCATGACATCCCTTCATGATGTTAGAGGATCCGTTCCCGCTCCACTAACAGCCACACGACCTGGCCGGCACAAACCAGACCAGAACTCGCCGCATCACTCGGCTCCACTTGATCATACTTTAGCTCATCACAGTTCAGTCTTCATTGCGCCTTGCCGTTTCTCACGGCATCACCTTATCGCACAACATAATCGGCATCCCACCATGCTCGCCGCATCACACGGCACCGCGGCTTCACACCATCGGCATCTCGCCTTGCCTGTCGCATCACACGACAACCCGGCATCTCTCCTCTTCCGCACATTGAACCGAGGCTTCGCCGGACTACACCACCCTACGACCGTCTAAACTACATGCATAACGAAAACTACATATACAGAGATATAATCAAGATTAAAAAGCTAACAGGGGACAAACTGTCCCTTTCCTCAATAGAAAAATTTAACTTGATGTGCAAGGAAAGATTAGCCATCTGTTTTGTTGGGAGCCGACGGCGTCAGGGACAGATACGCGTCAGTTTCAATTGGGAGCTCCTGGTGATAGGGAAAGATAGTTTTTTTCGACAAAGTGTGAATTTTATTGGTTCGGAATGGAGCATCAAGAGAATACAAATATAGTGAGCACACACCCAGCCTCTGCATAACTAAGATGCACACAGTCAACATCAACGCGCACACACACACAAAAACACGCCGATAAATAGCAAAGTCAAATAAGACCAAAGCTATACATAGGCGATAAAAAAACACAAAAAAGATCAGATCGGTGATCAGCAAACTAAATCGGTGATCGTATCCGCACCAAACATCCCATGACATCACACGACCGACGAGATTCTTCAACAGCAACGCCTTCAGAAAGGGATTGGCGCTCAAGCGCCGCCGTCACCGGATCCAACCATCCAAAGTCAGAATCTAGGTTTTCACCCTGAAGAACCTGAATGAGCATATCCGAGCAATGCCTTCAAGAAGGTAACGATGTAAAAGCATTCTTGTTTTGGCCAGATCCCAGCTGAAGTGCCGACGTCACTACCAGAAACAGAAATATTCCTGTGAGCCGAAACCCGACAGGAAAATAGGGTTTACCGACAGGGAAAGTATTTCCTGTCGGCCAACCGTCAGGGTTAGCCGTCAGGCATAGCTCGACAGGGAAATTATGATATGCCTGTCGGCTGGCCGACAGGAACATTTTTCCTGTCGGTTTTCATTGTTTCTCTGACGGTTTTGGCCTCACAGGGATACACAGTCGTCAGGTTTGGTAAACCAGGTAAATTTCATATCCCTGTCATACATAACCGCCAGGAAAAATTGAGTCCAATGAACAAAAAAAAATCTTAGAATTGATGGTCTTACGCATAGCTATTTTATTACTCTGATTGTTTAGAACAAAGAAACATCGCTATCAATAGCTTCCATCAACCATGGAGTTACAAATTCACATACATCGGATACAATTCCATCAAATTTACATACATGAATCAAAAGAGAATGAAAACAGAGGTGCAACATCTAAAATCACTAGTGCATCAACTAAATATTCACAGCGTGAGACCTCTTTTCATAATGTTTGGTTACAGCTTAAGTTGCAAGCTTCTCTTCAAGGTTACCCTGCAGTGGACATAAATGAACTTGTACAAAAGTGCAAGTGTCTCGCATAAAAAAAGGTGCAAGTGTCAACACTTTGATACAAAAAGGTGACAACAAACAGGAACAATATCTATAAGATATAATAAGCATAATCGATCTGATATCTCAGTTTCTCGCAATAACAGTGGCATATATACACAACTTGTTTTTGTCACAGCAAAGTTACCCAATTTTACAGCTATATGGAAAAAATAATGGAGTAATTTGTGATAGAATCATATCTCAGATTTATACAAACCATGCAACTGAAAAAATCCATTCAAATGACAACCTAACCACATGCTTCTGGATTAGGTAGAAATATTTATCACCTAACAGTCTGGATTGATGAGATATTAGAGGCTTCTTGCAAGTCAGGCTCAAATCACAGTACCAATGTCAATACTCTTAAGTGCAAGTGCTCAATGATGCATCACCACAAAATTGTATAGTAAGAAAATAACAAGGAGTTAAGTCTAACCATTTCAGATGTTTGAGAAAAATGGGCAGAGTCATCATCATCTCCATAACAGTAAAAACCAAAGGATTATGCAATTATTCAATAATGTAACAGCAGGGAACAGTACCTCTTTATTCAGAAGAATAAGTAGAATTTCTTGCCTTTATTGATAACCTTAACGTCCTGCTGCAGCCTCCTTGTTGTGCTGATCCTATTCCGTGTAATTTCCATGCAACGGATCATTGGTCCCTAAATCATAACATAATGAAAGAGAATGAAACCAAAAGGATCATTGGTGAGACAATAATACATTTTTACAGTACTGCATGGTGAGACAATAAAGGGTCCCAAAGAAATAGAAAGGGGTAGTTTGCAGATTAAACCAATATAGCAGCTACTGGCTCAATAATGTTGATCTGAGGATGTTGGGCACACTGAACACAGCACGGTATGTTTTAATATACACAAGGCAACTTGATTTGATAATTATTAATGATACAAGTTTGGAGTCCAGGGTGAAAGCAAAAGTAAAAATACCTTGATTAGAACAAAAGCTCTTGCATCTCTCGTAGATCTCGAATCTTGAATTTTGCTCCTACTGAAGATGGATTGCAAACTAAAAAAATCAGACCTCAAATAGGTGTTGACCAATATTTAATTTATAGGTTGATGTGCATACAACAACAAAATATGGAAGGGAATAGTACCACTTCATTTGGAAGAATATTATTCAATTTCTTACATTGAGTGATAACGTGTGATGTTTGTTCAATTCTTATTAAATCAAAAAATAATGAAAGAGATTAAATCAAAGGGTATGGACAAACAAATTAGAGAGCAAAACTGTTACATACTCGATAGTGAGACAATAAAAAAATCATAAGGAAATAGAATGGAAAGTAACATTAGGAGTTTATGACTGAACAAATGTAGCAGCTATTGGCTCAAAACAGACCAGATGATCTTGAGCATACTAGACATCGAATTTTATTGTAATATATAGGAGAAAACATGCCATACAATTATTCATGATAAATTTTGGAAGGGTGAAAGCACAAGTAGAAAACCTTATGCACCGTGTGTACCAACACAAGACAAAAAAATAGTTTATGTATAGAACCTGCTAATGTCTTTTTCATGATTCTTATTTACTGCTCGATCTTGAGAAAATTAACTGAGAAACCAATGTTCGCTGTTACTTCTTACTCTAGTTACAACTTCCAGTTACATGTTGATACACAAAATACAAATATTGGAAGGGGTGACCCACAATTACAAAACCAGAAAAAGAAGATATGCAGAGCTATATTTGAGAAACCAGTGATATATTAAATGATAACAAGCATGCAGTATTGTCCATTACCTTTACAATTAACAGTCCAACTTTGTTTCCCTCCTCTGAAGAAGTGATTTTTTAGGAGTCCTGTAACCTGGAAGATGAAAATCAAAATATATCAGACTTTCTAAAAGCAGTTGTGGTTCTAGCTAGTACTACTAGTAGAATCTCTTGCAGACATACGGTTGCAGAGGAGAGACATCAACTACCTTGGCCTATTCAAGACCAATGTCTGTATAGAGCCATTTTCTTCTACCAGTACCCAGCAAATGAGGAAGGAGACCATTCTCGTTATTTTCTGGTGATTAGAGTCGGGGGTACTCACATATGAAATTAATCAGGAAATGGAAACAAATCCTAAAGAAGGGAAAATAAGAAGAAAAAAATGGATCTGGAAGGGTGGTACCTGGATGGAAAGGGGCGGCACTCATAGAAGGATGCGATGGCGATCGATTGACGACATTAGCAGGTACCTTTACGGCGACCCTCCGGAGGTAGAGGCGAAGTTGACGGCCATATCCCGGCGGCGGCTGTTCCTTGTTCGGCAACCCAGCGAGTATGGCGAAATGGGCGGGAGAGAGGTTGGCGGACGCGCATCCGGCGACGAGGGATCTGGGGCGCAGCAGGTTGGCGACGGATTTGGGGCGCATGTGCGTAGAGACGACGAGGGATCTGGGACGCCGATGGCTGGCGGCGGCCAGATCTGGGATTTGGGGGCGCCGCTGTCTGGCTCGGGTGGGGAATGACTGGGATTTTTTCGCTGGGGCTTTATTCCAAGTTTTCCAACCGGTGAGCGGCAGCCCAAAAATTAGTTCAGCGGCGGGACGGGCTTTGTTTTCGCGCGCGTGGCTGAATTCATGGCGGCAAACCTGGGCTTCATTTTCGCTGTGGGTTACGCACGCCAGGGATATTGGTTAGTCCTGTGGGCCGGGCCAGGACCGACAGCAATATTGTTTTTTCTGTGAGTTTTTGCCTGGCGCACAGGAATATGGCCCATTTTCCTGTGCGCTAGTGCGGGCCCGACAGGAAAAGTTATAACGCACAGAAAAATTTCAGTTTCTGGTAGTGCGTCCCCTAGCATGAAGCTGGACTATTCGTTTGCTAGGATAGTTTTCCAACCAGTTCCTTGTGGATTGATGTCCAGCCTTAGCCCTTGGTACCCCAGTTTAGTCTTTCGTTGTAAAATCTATTTATTAAGCTTATACTATATCCAGTCACGTCATTAAGGTCTTGCAAACCCATTTTAATTACACTCACACTTAGGAAAAATATTTTAGATTATGTCTTTCAAGACATGGATAAAACTAAAAATAAATATAAAATTGCATGCCTCTATGGTTTAGTCTACACTTTTAGAGATTTATATGTGTGGTTGAGTTTGATTATTGCAGATTAGTTATGTTAAATTCAAGTTAGTTTGTCATATTTTAGAGTGTCTATATGTGGAAAATATACGTGAGATGTATGGATGAACGCATGAAACATCAGACTAACCATCTCCGTTTAATAAATAGTAAAGATGAAGATAAAGATATTTATACGTTCTGCTGCATTTTAGTGTCATTAAACATCATGACAAAGCATTTGATCTATAACGAAGCATCCGACATATATCTCGATAGATGTTTCCAGTAGAGAGTATGTTTGTCTACACTTGTTTTAGAGAATATACCCAAAGGGCACCTTATATTTATTAATGAAAATTGTAGTTAGTACACAAGGGGAGAAACTTGACATCAAACCACCTCTGAAAATAAGATCACATGGAAAGCCTTTCTGACTGCCTTCCTCCTTGCCGGTTGCCGTATGCTGGATCTTGCACTGAATAGGCAGTAATTAAGGGAGGAACACATGTAAACACCCTTGAAGATCGCAATAGGCACCCACTGCTACCAACCAGAACTATTCTATACCTACTAATAAAGAGATTAGTGCTTCTGCATGTCCGTCCAAAAAATACCCCTGAAGTTGCTATAAATTAACCACTATGCCACCCATAGGTGAAGAAAGCAATTCAATTTTTCGTTCCAAATTCACCATAATGCTTGGTTCTTTTATGGAGACCATACCATATATATATCACCAACGCACAAATGCCATAGTGGACTCTTCCACCCTGGAGACCAAGGTTTGATCCTCGGGTCCTCCCGCTTTTCCCCACCCTGGGGACTAAGGTTCTATCCCCGCGTCCTCCCCTTTTTTCATCCACGCACCGCCTCCCCCCACGTACGCGTTTATGGGTCGGCCCATGTGCAGAGGTGAAGACTCTGTTTTTTATTAGGTTTTTGTGTCTTTTCTTTTCTCATTTTTCTTGTTATTTCCTTCTTTAAATTAATTCGGGATTTCCCAATTTCAAAAAGTTGCGAGTTTTGAAAAAAATACAAGAAATCATATATTTTTTGCAAACTCAAAAAACTTCTCGGGAAATCATAAAATTTTCACGGATTCAAAAAATGTTTGGTGATTTTACAGTACTATTCGAAAACTACTAAAAACAATCCATAATTTGGGAAAATTTGTCAGGAAATAAAATCATGTGCATGATTTTGAAAAAATGATCGTGAATTCAAAACATATTCATGAATCTGAAAAAATGTCCATGAAATTTTAGCAAATGTTCACAAAAAGTCAAAAAAATATCAGAATTTCATAATTTGTTCCCCATTTTTTGCCAAGTCAAAAAATGTGCATGAATTCAAAAAATGTTCATGCATTTCAAAAAATGTCCGTCTAAACAAAACAAATGTTTGTGATTTAAAAAACCCATATTTTAAAAAATATCTCAAATTTCAAAAAAAAAATTGTCGATTCGTAAAACTGTTAGCCGATTCAAAAGTTTTTTATGTCTAGGATTTGATTAGTTGTTGGAAAGTCTTTAGATGTCCATGTGTTGGGAGTAGTTTGTGATTGATGAGATATGTTTTCAAAGTTTTATACATTCCCTTGCACGACACAATGACAAGTGTGTTGTGCTCTGGCAAGCTCAATGCGTTGGGATTTACCGCGTCGCATACATTGCAATCACGTGGACATCGCGGACATCATCGGCGAGGTAGGGAAGATAGATAAGTGGCAACATGATGAGCCACCGTGTTAAAGTAGGAGACATGCATATATTGGGGTATTGAGTCATACTTATTTGGCTAGCAGGTAATTAAATTTTTTGTTTCCCGTTGAAATGCATGGGCAGGTTTGCTAATAATCACTAAGGGCATCTCCAACGGCAACCTGCAAATTTCCTCCTGCATTTGTCCGCTTGGGGGGGGGGGAGACCAGTCCACGGACACGAATGCGGGAGACCGCCATCCAACCGTAGCCGCATACACTTTGACAACAGTTCGAATCAATCGGACGAAATTCGTGCAAACCGGGCGAATTTTGATATAAACACGACAAATTTTATTTTAAATAGAACAATTTGTACATAAAATTGGACGATATTTCGTCTCGGGAATTAAAAACCTTAAAATAAAATCCTAAACTACCCTATACTTCACGGTGACCTTGTACACCATGTCGGGCTGGCCGACGGCACTTCCTCCGTCATCGTCACCCGATCCGGCGTCAAAGTTGTCGTCTCGGAGTTCGGGCGGTGAAAGGTGGCGGCATCACGGCAGGGCTTCCCGGTAGCTGCATGACGCTCGCGGATGATCCTGTTCGCTTTCTCCTGTGTCGTGTGCAGTGCGGCCGCGGCCACCGACGACATGGGCGGGGAAGGGGGGAGAGGGCGGCGGGCCTTGGAGGAGGCGTCATTGGCGACGGTGATCTCGGCGAGAGACCACTCCTCGCCGTTCCTTGCTATCTCCCCGTCCAGGTGGCAGAGTCGGTGCTTTCTCATCTCCATTGTCGCCACGAAGAGGTCCAGAGCCCAGGAGTGCGTCGGCTCAACCACGATGTGTGGCGGCGGGACTTCGGAGTCAGAGAACTCTGACCGACGCATCGCGTTGCGCCTGTTCCGGCGCTGCCTTTCCCTGTCGGTGTACCCCTACGTCATTAGGGCACTCCGGGACGATGAAGAGCTGCCGCCACCGTCGGCGCGGAGGTAGTGCCGAATGCGACCGAGTGCTTTGGTGATCGCATTGGGCCGCTCCTCCTTTACTCACCAGGGTGGAGAGAGCCGCTCCTCCTTGACGCACCAGGGCGGCGGAGAGACACGTTGCTGCTTGACACGCATTTGCGGGGTTAGAGGCGCTCTTCCTTCACGTGGGGTCCGATTTGGACACCGCGGTTGCACGGGGGAGAGCGCAGAGGGGATGGTGACCACGGCTTCATGGGGAGGAGCGTCCCCGGTGGCAGAGCCGGGCCGTTGAGGTGGAGCACGGAGCAATGGAGCAACAGCTCCATCAGCTCCTCATACTCCATGTAGGTGACGGTGTACACCTGGCCTGCCGCCGTCGATGCAGACTTCTACTACTGCTGCAGCGTCGGGTCCTCCTCGTCGCCATAGGAGATGACGATCTCCGTCTTTGTCGAGGAGCCGCCGGCTGATGAGGATGATGACCCCGGAGTTTGAGGGCGGCATCGCCACGATCTGCCCGAACACGCCCCAGTACCGCCGCCTGGCGGCGCCGACGCCTCGGACTTGCCTATCGCTAAAGATGTGGAGGGAGATGGGCAGGGAGAGGGAAGGAGGAGGATAGATTGCGATGTGGAAGTCACCAGAGCGTGGCTTATATTGCCTCGAACAGGCCATGTGAGGTGCGGGTCAGCTGCTTCAACGTGGCGTAGTGGGCAGAGTCTATTCCTTGGGAAGCTGCGTCCGAATTGAAGCAGCGGCTCTTGAGAGGTTGCGTCGACCTCCCTCCCTTTGGTCACATCATGGCATCCATTCCAGCCGCTGTGTGCTTTGGGCCAGCATGAATACGGCGCGTGCATCAGAAGGAAAGCATGGGAGAGACCGGGGAGGAGGTTGGTGGGCCAGGGCGGTCAGAAGCAGGCGCGGCAGCGGTCCGGACTCCCGCAAAGCTCTCCCACATTTTTCTCTGGTTTGCGGGAGAAAACGGGTCCAGACGCGCCGCAGACCGACAGGACAGCGTTGGATCTGTTCCACGGTCCGGACAGTACGGTCCGTATTAGGGAACGTAGTAATTCAAAAAAAATCCTACAATCACGCAAGATCTATCTAGGAGATGCATAGCAACGAGAGGGGAGAGTGTTCCCACATACCCTCATAGACCGAAAGCGGAAGCGTTTAGTAACGCGGTTGATGTAGTCGAACATCTTCACGATCAAACCGATCCAAGTACCGAATGTACGGTGTCGTGGTTCTAAGTCTGACAATAGAATAGGGGGTAGGAATGGAGAGGCAAGATCCTAGCTATGGAGTAGTTGTATACGCAAGAGGTTTACGAGTTCAGGCCCTTCTCGAAGGAAGTAACAGCCCTACGTCTTGGAGCCCGGAGGTGGTTGACTGGATTATATGCGTATGATTTGCAGGGGTGCGAACCCTTTACACTGAGGAAGGGGGTGGCTTATATAGAGTCTGCCAGACCCCACCGGCCCTCAGTTATGCAGGGTTTAAGGTACATTAAGGTCGGACGTTACTGGTAATGCCACACATAAAGTGCTATGATGACCATAAAAGCTACTTAATGACAGACCGTTTACGTGCAGATTGACTTTAGGTCTCCTGGCAGTCGAGTGGTTGGCTTCATGGTCGAGTGTCTTCGAGTCCGTCGAGTGGAATCCTTCCAGGTCGACTGAAAGGTGGTTTCTTCTAGAGATGTCCTTGGGGAGGGTATCTTGGACAGGTCCATGACCCTACCCTAGGTACATGGCTTCATCATTAGCCCCCGAATGGATCGAGGTTTGAGTGGGGAAGGAGTTGAACACACTTCCGACCCATTTTCGTGCTGTGAGTATGTCTTGTTCTGGATCAACGAACTTAGGTGACGGCACCAACTTCTTTTTCATTCGCCTTGATCCATTCTTTGTATCCGTCGAGTGAATTTCTTTACTTGGAGAACTCCGAACGACAGGACAGAGGAAATCTTCCGTCTGACGATTTGCTCTGCAGCCTGCGGATTTAGCGGGATTCGAATTTCGGGAAGCGCGCGAGGCGGAGGAGGCCGCAGTAATCAGATGGGATAAGGCAGGAACGCCTCGATCTCCGTGCCACCTTTTTCGGCATGTATCGCATGCGCGACTATTGCGGGATTTGACAGGATTGCCCGGGCCTACAAGTCAGTCACTCGGTAGTAACCTCATATAAGGCCCCGGACGGGGGTTTTTGAACAGTGCGCTCTCATTTCCTCCTCTCTTCCTCAGACTTATCTGCCGCATTCGCTTCCGTCTCAGTGCTGCTGCTCTGTGCGTGTCTCACCGGCGATGATGGTGAAAGAGAAGACGGCGGCCATGGAGCGGGCGAAGAAGGCGATGGCGAAGGCGAAGGGAAGGGCGTCCAGTCGGGGCGGATCTTCGTCGAGGGCCGGCCTGCCGCAGGGCTGGATCCAGGGCGACTGGATCTGCTCGACGATTTGTCAAGAAGATCTTGACGACTTGGATAATGGAGGATTGATCCCCCATGGATCGGCGTGGCTCCCTGGGAAGGAGTCTGAGCCGCAGCCTCAGGAGGGTGAGGTCGTTCTCTTGGCCACCCATGTCGACCATGGGTTTTCTTTGCCGCCTCACCCTTTCTTTCGGGGATTTCTGAATTTCTTTGGGGCGCAACTCCACCACTTCACACCCAACACCATCGTGTACCTCGCTGCTTTCGTGTCTTTGTGCGAGAATTTCTTGGGTTGTCGGACTCATTGGGGTCTTTTCAAGCACATTTTCACCTGTCGTTTCCAGACGGTGAAAAAGGCCAATCCGAGTGATGAGAGAACACAAGTGATTCAAATGTGTGGGGGTCTTGGGGTTCAGATAAGGGGGAAAAGTTCTTTTCCGCCCATGATCCTTCCCGACTCGGTCCGTGGATGGCAGTCGACCTGGTTTTACTGCAAAGACTAGCCGACGCCAGGGCAGTCGACTGGACTCCCTCCTTTTTCTATGGACCGAGTGAGGAAGCCTTCCTCTTTGAAGGTGATCCCGGAAGAGAAGGAGCAGGTTAAGGTGCTGGTCGAACGTGTTGTCCAGCTTATCCATGACGGGGTGATCAGCATGGATATCTTGGAGGTCTTCCTACGATGACGCATCCAGCCGCTTCAATATCGAGACCATCCAATGTGGATGTATTCTGGCACGGAGGACACCACTCGGATCCACCCGGAGGAGGTCGAGGAAGCCACGCTGGAGAGGTGGCTGACAGCCATCACAGGGAACAAAGACAACCCCCGAGGAGCCAGGAGGATTCCTCCACTCGACCAATCATACGAAGTAGACCAGGTCCAATTCTGCATCTCTGACTGTGATCCTATTTTCTTCATTCTGTTTGCTTAAAATTAGTCGACTGACTTTTGTCTTGTTTGTTGTCTTCTATACCACTACTGAGATGTACTCGATGCCCAACAGGGCCCAAGAGCAGGCCGAGGAGGAGGAGGCGAGCGGAGGTGAAAGTCTGGAGGAGTGGGAATCTGATGGTGAGGGGGATGAAGATGACGACGGCTCCAGTGAAGAGGAGGAGGAGGAAGTCGATCCTCCTCGCACGGAAAGGCGATCCAAGCTCGTCCACGACCCCGCGGTCGAGCGTGGCAAAGCGACTGTGCCTGTCGGGCAGTCGTCGAAACGCCCTCGGACGGCCTCTCCAGCGCCGACTGAAAAAGCGCCGAAGCATCCCCGAGCGGCGTCATCAAAGCCGTCGAAGGCCCTGCCCAAGATGAGAATGGCCATTCCCATCATTTCCGGGTAACAGCAGAACTTGTGTTTTCTCGTTTAGCATGGACAGACTCTTGGTCGACTCGTTGGCTAACCGACTGAGTTCTGAAATCTGCAGTGCTGCTACCTCCGAGACCTCAGCCAGGAATGAAGACTAGGAAATGGAAGATGCTGCCACCTCCAACCTTGGTATGATCTCTATAGATTTGCTTTTGGTCGATTGGATTTTCGTTTTTAACTTTGGATCTTTCCTGTAGCTCCATCTCATGTCATTGATCTCCCTGATGAGGCGCCGCTGAGGCCGAGGAGGAATAAAAAGGTGCCGGCTGGCAAGACTACTCAAATTGCATCAATCCCTGAGACGCTGGTTCAGGAGGTGGCAACATCACTCGGACTTCCGTGTCCTTCACTGTGCCGCTGACGAGTGCTCGACCTTCGTCGTCGACTGCTGATCCGCCTTCCCTTTTCGCCACACACCACGTCCCATAGGACCAAGCGGGTGCTGCTAAGGAGGCTATACGCCAGGCGGGGATCATGATGGAGCAGGTGAAGGTGATCCGGGAAGCCAGCCAAGCGGCCTATGATGCTAGCTCAGCCCTTCGGAGCAACGTCCAAGTTAGTTGGTCACCACCTGTTCTGTTAGGATATGCTATCTGAAGACTTTCTTTCCTAAGATCTTTGTATCTGCACACCCACTGGGTGTGTTGATTGAATTTTTGGATTGGTGGGGGCACGCTGAGTGCACCCACTAGGTGTAGTCCCCAAGACTATGGTGGACTGCTGCCAGTCGACTGTAGTCTTTGTATTTTGAACTTCTTCACTCTAACTTATTCGCTCGGTCTGGTCGGACCATGTCGAGTGGAATCTTGGAACCAGTGGGGGCACGCTGAGTGCACCCACTGGGTGTAGTCCCCGAGACTAATGTTGAATATTTTGATTCGACTGTAGTGTTAGAAATGTTATTGTTTTTCTCTTGGTCACTCGGAAGCAACCTATCTTTGATGTCTGTCGACTGATCCTTCACAGAAATCTTGCGAGCTTGTGGCTCGCTACACTAAATTGGAAAACAAACACATCCAGCTCGACCTTGACTTGAAGCTTGTTCAGGAGAACTTTAAGAAGGCAAAAGATGAAGCGAAAGGTATGGTTGGTGAGAATCTTGACGACTGTCTTTATCTTTCTTCCCATTCCTGATTCTGATCTCATTGTCACTTTGCAGATAAAATGAAGGAGGCTCTGAAGAAGAAGGACCATGACCTCGCCGAGGCGCAGAAGGCGGCTTTGGACAAAACGAAGCTTGCGGAAGAAAAACTGGCTTCAGTCGGTAAACTTGAAGAGGAGAACGCCAATCTGACAGCTGCTCTCGACGTGGCCAATAAGGAGGTCAGCCGTCTGAAGAACGATAAGATAGCTCTGAGTGACAAGGCTAGCGAACTGGCGGGGAAGAAGAACGATCTGGAGGCTTATCTGGGAGGGCTCGCCAAGAAGTTATTCATCATGCTTGAAGGTAATCTCTTTTATCCGACTGACTTGTTATCATCGACTCATCATAGAACTGTTAGCTCAATTTCGAATTGTGTTTACAGAATTCTGCCAAAACTTTGAGGAGGAGACCAGTCGAGTGCAGACAAGCCTGGACCCCATTAACTCTCCTGCGAAGGATGAAGCTGATATGAACGTGCTCCGACTGGAATCTCGTGTTGCTGGAGTTGTTGACTACCTTGCTCGACTGAAGGTTGCGGCGTCGCGAATCGACACGACAGTCTGTCCGGGAGAGACGCTTCAAAATGACCTCGAGTCTCTAATGACTCGACTGAATGATGTTCCAGGTCGAGTGCAAGAATGGAAGAAGTCTGCTGCCAGGTGCGGTGCTGATGTTGCTCTGTCCCTGGTCCGTGTTCACTGCAAGGATGCGCGAGAGGACAGGCTGGCATCTATCAAGGTGGCCAATACCAAGAAGCACGACTTCCAATCTTTCATGGAGACCTTCATTGCTGCTGCCACTCGGATTGCTGACGGAATCGACCTGGACCAGTTTGTCGCGCCCTCCAGTCCTCCACCTGAGGAGTAAGAAAAACTTCCATGCTTCGCTTTAAATTTGCCTCGGTATGCCGAGTGGTTTTGAAACCGATAAACTTTTACAGGCTTGACGCCTGAGTACTTCTGAATCCGTAGGATGTTATCTAAACTTCATGCTTATCGTTGAATATGCTTGCATTTGCCTTCGAGCGAACTTTGTTCTTCACTCGGAATATAATTTAATGCATGAGACGCAGCTCTGAGGTGGAAAGTCCAGTCGACTTGCACTACATCGCTCTTACAGGTAGGGATGGAGCACAGATTGCAGTCGACCTACGTCCTTGCGGATCAGGATGGAGCGCACGTTGTATTTGTGGTGTAGCTTCGAAGGAGAAGGCAGCAGTCGACCTGCACCTCGTCGTCCTTGCAGAGCGCACATTGTATTTGTGGCGTAGCTCCGAAGGAGAAGCCAGCAGTCGACCTGCACCTCATCGTCCTTGCAGAGCGCACATTGTATTTGTGGCATAGCTCTGAAGGAGAGGGCAGCAGTCGACCTGCACCTCGTCGTCCTTGCAAAGCGCACATTGTATTTGTAGCGTAGCTCCGAAGGAGAAGGCACCTGTCGACCTGTACCTCGTCGTCCTTGCAGAGCGCACATTGTATTTGTGGCGTAGCTCCGAAGGAGAAGGTAGCAGTCTGCACCTTGTCGTCCTTGTGGATCGCAGTGGATTAAATACTTAGGCGAGTACTGGACTACAGCTAAGCCTCCGAGTGGTAGGTTTGCTCTCCACTCGGTAGGATTTTTAAATACTTAGGCAAGTACTGGACTGCAGCTAAGCCTACGAGTGGGAGGTTTGCTCTCCACTCGGTAGGATTTTTAAATACTTAGGCGAGTACTGGACTGCAGCTAAGCCCCCGAGTGGGAGGTTTGCTCTCCATTCAGTAGGATTTTTAAATACTTAGGTGAGTACTGGACTGCAGCTAAGCCCCCGAGTGGGAGGATTGCTCTCCACTCGGTAGGATTTTTAAATACTTAGGCGAGTACTGGAGTGCAGCTAAGCCCCCGAGTGGAAGGATTGCTCTCCACTCGG
>NC_057801.1:809125589-809127838 GCF_018294505.1 Triticum aestivum
CACTCGGTAGGATTTTTAAATACTTAAGCGAGTACTGGACTGCAGCTAAGCCCCCGAGTGGGAGGATTGCTCTCCACTCGGTAGGATTTTTAAATACTTAGGCGAGTACTGGACTGCAGCTAAGCCCCCGAGTGGGAGGATTGCTCTCCACTCGGTAGGATTTTCAAATACTTAGGCGAGTACTGGACTGCAGCGAAGCCCCCGAGTGGGAGGTTTGCTCTCCACTCGGTAGGATTTTCAAATACTTAGGCGAGTACTGGACTGCAGCTAAGCCCCCGAGTGAGAGGCTTGCTCGTCACTCAGTAGGATTTTTACATACTTAGGCGAAACGGATTCACAGCTAAGCCCCCGAGTGAGAGGCTTGCTCGTCACTCGGTAGGATTTTTTTTACAAACTTAGGTGAAACGGATTCGCAGCTAAGCCACCCACTAGGGGATTTCTGACGTAAACAAAAGCAACAAGAATCACTAGGAAAATTATAACACTCTTGTCTTTGATAAACAAACTACAGAGGAACTTTTTATTACATCTCATCCGAGTGAGTACTTAAGTATAAAAGGGACGGAGTAGCTCCGCATTCCAAGCTCGTGTCTCGTCAATCTGGCGATCGACATTGTAAATACGATACGCTCCATTTTGGATAACTTTGGTGACAATGAAGGGGCCTTCCCAAGTAGGAGCGAGCTTGTGTGGCTTCTGTTGGTCCACTCGAAGGACCAAGTCTCCTTCTTGAAAGGCTCGACTCTTCACGTTTCTGGCATGGAATCGACGCAAGTCCTGCTGATAAATAGTCGATCAAATCATGGCCATCTCTCTTTCTTCTTCCAAAAGGTCGACTACGTCCTGTCGGGCTTGTTCTGCTTCATCTTCAGAGTAAAGCTCTACTCGGGGTGCATTGTGAAGCAGGTCACTCGGCAGAACTGCTTTAGCTCCATAGACCAGAAAGAATGGAGTTCGCCCAGTCGACCGATTAGGAGTGGTCCTCAATCCCCAAAGAACTGATGGAAGTTCGTCGACCCACGCGCCTGCTGCATGCTTGAGATCACACATCAACCGGGGTTTCATTCCTTTGAGAATTAGACCATTTGCTCGTTCTACTTGTCCATTCGACCGGGGGTGAGCGACTAAAGCATAGTCGACTCGTGTGCCTTGAGAGGCGCAAAAGGCTCTGAATTCATCGAAATTGAAGTTTGACCTATTATCAATGATGATGTTGTGCGGAACTCCATATCTGAATATCAACTCTCTGATGAAGCTGATAGCAGTGCCGGCACCAAGATTCTTGATAGGCTTAGCTTCAATCCACTTAGTGAACTTGTCGACTGCCACCAGTACATGGGTGAAACCGCTCCTGCCAGTTCTCAGTGGTCCAACCATATCCAATCCTCAAACAGCGAAGGGCCAGACGAGTGGAATGGTCTTCAAGGCTAAGGCGGGTTTGTGTAACATATTGGAATAGAACTGACATCCTTCACACTCGTCGACTATCTCCTTCGCCATCTCATTTGCTCTTGGCCAATAAAATCCCGCTCAGTATGCTTTAGGCACAATGGTCCGAGAGGACGCATGATGACCACAGGTCCCCGAGTGGATATCGTCAAGAATTATCTGACATTCTTCTGGTGTTATACATTTCTGGCTGACTCCAGTCGCGCTTTCCCTGTATAATTGTCCCTTTGTCACAGTAAAGGCCTTGGATCGACGGACGATCTGTCGAGCCTCTTCTTTATTCTCTGGGAGCTCTTTCCTTAGGATATACACGATGTACGGCACTGCCCAGTCGGGAGTGATGACCAAAACTTCCATGATGAGGTCGACCACAGCTGGGACCTCAACTTCAGTCGGATCTGTAACACTTTTCGGCTTCGGGGCTTCTTCGGTGAAAGGATCCCCTTGAAGTGATGGTGTGTGGATGTGTTCCAAAAACACATTATTGGGAGTGGCTTCTCTCTTGGAACCTATTTTTGCCAAATCATCAGCCGCTTGATTTTTCAGTCGGGGTATATGATGAAGCTCTAACCCCTCGAATCTCTTCTCTAGCTTTCTCACCGCATTGCAGTAACCAGTCATGGCTGGACTTCTGACGTCCCACTCCTTCATCACCTGATTAACCACCGAATCTGTGTCGCCATAGATCATGAGGCGACGGACGCCGAGTGAAATGGCTAGACGCAACCCATACAAAAGTGCTTCGTATTCTTCTTCGTTATTGGAGGAATCAAAGTGGATCTGGAGCACATATCTGATCT